>NW_026853621.1:0-35729 GCF_026571515.1 Ruditapes philippinarum | reverse complement strand
TTTACGTCTTTCACATCCATGTAATTAAAAAATACACCTGACTTGTACTACAAGTTTTCGGAAATACATCTTCCATTATGTTCCGTTATATTGCGAATTATAACATTTTACCATGTTATATGCAAGAATTTTTTATTCTTGCATGTGCAGTTTTATTGCAGCATAAGCACTTAAAAAGACCAGTTAATATCAGTTAGATATAGTTGACAAAAATGTACTGTTTGTTAAAATATAGATATATAAATAGATAAATAAGTTAATAAATAAAAAGGTATACTTTGTATTAATTAGCAGTAGAGTAATATATAAAATACAATTCCTGTATGTACATGTACTTATACGTAAGTTTAAACCGTTAAGGAATTTCAAAGAATTTATAAAATCTTTAGATAATTAAAAATATTGTGTAGAAATATATATGTATGATTAAGAAATAACAGACAAATTTTAAAAAAAGTTCTACACACGCACTGCCACATTAAAGCGTAGGAGTATATAAATGTCTTCAAACTTTATTTGGACTTTCCAGACAATATTGATGAGGATAGAGAGGGAGAGCTCTATAAAATAAAAAAGATCAATTTTGATACAGAGGTTGTGTTGTCTTATTTGATTTGTCTTATTGCAACCTTAAACTACTTTGATTCCATGTATCTTTTATATATAGGTTTTATCAGGTGTTTACATCCAGATATAATTTGATGAATCATTACAAATCAACAGAATGACATGGGATTAGCACATTCATTAACGATTTAATAAGATTCATAAGTGGCAATTATTCTTTTACATGCAAAACTTCTCTTGAAATATAACTGGAAATCATTGAAAGTCATTGGCAAGAAAGATAAGTAAAATGTATCTAAAACAATGTATATTGTTTTGACTGTTATAAAAATCCTAGATTGAATTTTGTTTTGTTTGAACACATTGTTAAAAGATATATTGCTGACTCAAAAATATATCGTTTCTGATAGTAAAGAAATTACAAAGTTGATTACATGATTTTTATTTTACTTTTCAACACACTTATAAACTATAGTATCTAAAATGTGACATAGGCTCGTGTATTGTAAAGCATTACAGGAGACATATTATGTGCAAAAATAAAATTAATTGATATCAAATACATACATCGTCAGGGTGTTTTGCCGTTGAAAAAATATGAATAAAATAAGAGGTTCTTTATGTCAAGAGAAATCATTACTAGATACGCCTCAAATGATTAAAATGTTAACTTTTCTTAATTCAAAATCAATAACAACCGTTTCCAGATTTAGTATACACAGGAAACTGTAAATATAATGTAGATCCAACTTCTGCACTGTCAGGTTTTTGAATAGACAATTCCTGGCATTGTTTCCATTTTTCAAATCACAATAAAAAAATTTACAGTTAGTGACACCAGGAATTCGTGAACAAAGTCAACAAAACAAGAGTTTTATAAACAATATATGTTGATTTATTGTTAACTTGGAAAACAATCTTCTCTACATGATGTAAGATTGAGTAATAAAGTTCAGACAACATTTCTTTCATTCTGTTTAAACTTCTTTCAAACAGTTAAATGTACGAGATATACAAAAAACGTGTTATTTTGGGGACAATGTATTGTAATAGATGTAAACCTGGTGCAGATCATTTCAGAGCATTGTCAGGTACCTGATTGACAATTACCCCTTTACCATTTTATCCAGAGAAAAATGGATAGATTAAAACATTTATTAAACGCCATTTTTACTTTACCACATGGTAAATAATTAAATTACATTCAATGTAAACTTTAGCTGACACATTTAAGCATCTTTCGTTGAGCCTTTGTATTTATACGGTATGCATTAGGGTCATTGCGACACACACACATACATAACACGAATCAACGGAATAGTAAATAGTCGAAATAACGAAACCACAATGGTAAAATTTTATCGTAGTTTCGTATTTTCACCATTGTACCATCGGCTTTATTTTAACCCTTTCATGGGGTGATGTTGTCATATACTTACTACAATCAAAACAGGCTAAAGTATAAAAAAGTATTTAAATATTGGTAATGACATTATAGCATGACATTCAAATTTGTATTGTACTTGAAACAGAAAATGTATGTCAAATTTATGTTTTCTCTCATTTAAAGGTTTGAACTTTCCTAGAAAGTTTTTTCTCCGTTTTAAACAATAATGAGCTTAATCAATATTATCTTAATCATACAGCTGTCACAAGTCAGTCTTTATGTTTTTGTTGTTTTTCTTTCTATTGTTCCGTCTCTCCGTTTATAATTAAAATAATGACCAGGTTAGCTTTTGTTGTGATGGCTGTTTATCTAAGTACTAAAACAAAAAATAATTCATCTTTATCATACTTAATTAGAACATATTTATACATCTTGCTATAAAATATATAAATGATTTAAACAAAACATATCAGAACTTACTTATTTATGAGGGAAAGTGTGTACCCAAACTGCCGAATATGGCTCACAAATAATTATTAAGGTGATTCCGTTTTGTCAGCCATGTTTGTTTTCACCAAGTCTGTCCAAAGTGAAAGTAGGCCAAAATTCATATAATTATAAAACACACAATGCAAAATGATGAACCATTTGCAAGTACAAAGCTGTTAACAGTTGAAAAGTTAGCTACGGCATTTTATGGTGGTAAATCTGTATCTAACACTGACAATACAGTGTATAAATTTGGGAAAAAAAAGAAATGAAGAAAAACAAAAGAAAATATAAAAACATTTTTACGAAAACTGTGATCTTGCAGAGTTTGAGTTATTGTGACTTTGACCCAAGAGGCATTGATAATGCAATTTGAATTTAATCGTGTCAAAAGTGTAATCAATATTCATCAAGGTGGCATTTCCGGTAAAAATGTGCCGAATATTTGAAAACCCTATTGGAATAGTGAATTAAAAGGCTGCACAAAGTGAACAGTTGAAACTAAGAACGAAGTGGTGTAAAAAGGTAACCAGCGAAATGACTCTCACCCGGCGGTTTCATAATTACAAAAAGCCAATGATGTAATTTCCGTCGAATTCATAGGAAAGTTGTTAAGGCAATATCTCATGAAAACAGAACGAGGAGTTAGATCGAACTGCAGAACTGGACTCAACACTTTTTGGAAAAAAATCAAGGCAGACGAAAAAAACATTGAATCTTCTTCTTTATGTGCTGGGGTGTACAGTTAGAGATCGTAGTGAAATAACTCTAAGGATGGGGAAATTATTTTAAATCATTGTATATGCCAACTTCGAATACGATGTTTGATGAAAATTGGAAAAATATGGTTGATCGGGAAATTCAGTCAACTGAAAATACCATCATTCCGGATCCGGATGTCGTCGTCTTGCCGGAATTAGTGAATGATGCCATAAGTTTATGCCCAAGAGGAAAAAAAAAAAAAAAAAAAAAAAAAAAAAAATGCGGGTGGAGATGACAATCTACAATATGAAACACCTAATTTTTGGCAAAAGAATTTATATCGCCTATTTTAGCTAACGTAATACACATTTATGTTTTACGTCTGGATATGTCCCCGATAACATGAAACGAGGTGTAATTGTCACACTTCATTAAGGGTCAAACAAAAGAAAAAGACAACCCTGATAACTACCGTGCAATTACATTGACTTCTGTAATAATGAAAGTTTTTGAAATTGGTACTTTTAAAAAGATGTCAAGATAATATTCTAGAAACTATCAATGTACAAACAGGGCGGCTTTTCAAGATGGTTTAGGATGTTTAATGATGTCATTCGTTCTACGGGAAAGCATTTTCTTTGCAAGAGAGTATGGCTCTAGAGTGTATGTTTGTTTTATGGACGGCCGCAAAGCTTTTGACACTGTTTGGCATTCGGGGTTGCTGTTTAAACTTTTTAAATGAGATTCGAATTGACTCAACTTCGTTTAGAGCGATCAAATCTATGTACTCAAAACATGCAAAGTTGTGTGAAATATCAAGGTCTACGTTCTAAGTGGTTCGATGTTCTACAAGGTACAAGGCAGGGAGGCAAATGTTCGCCAATTTTCTATCTTGCGTACATAAATGGACTTATCAACGAATTACAGGGTAGTGGTTTAGGTATTGTATGTACGGACTGGGACCTAGGAACAGCCACAGTAGCAGACGACATGGTATTGATATCATTCTCTTCAAATGGTTTACAGTCTATGTTGGATATTTGTTATTCATACGCAAGTCGTTGGAGATTCCAATACAATGCTAACAAGTGTTCGGTGATAGTATTCAATGAACGCTAACCTGATAGTAAAATACGACATTATATGCTCGGTGACAATTATGTTAATCAAGGAGATAATTATGTACATCTCGACTCTTTTCTCTCTACGAAATCCTGTATTGCAGATGCATGTAATAAACTAAGGGGGACTTTTTTGAATATTTGTAATAGTGGAGTTCATCCAGATGGATTACATCCGGTTTCTTCTAAGATATTGTATAATTCAATAGTCATTTCGAAGAGTTTATACGGATGTGAGCTTTGGAGTAGCATTTCAGACACTGACATGATAAAATTAGAGAGATCACACAGATTTTGTATAAAATACATGCAGTCCTTACATATAAGTATAAGTACAGACTTTGCTTTAAGTACTTTATATCTAAGTGCTTTAGAAAAAATAATTGAATATAGGAAGTTACAGTTTTTTGGTCAGTTATGTCGGCTTTCTAACCGATATTTAGCAAAGAATGTGTTTAACAACAGACTCATTAGATTTATGAAGTTTGATGCTTGTTATCTGGGATTCATTCCTGATATATTCAGACTCTTGCAAAAGTATAATCTGTCTCATGTACTCCAGATCTATCTAGATGAAGGGACATTTCCTTCAAAATATGTGTGGAAGCGAACATTGTTACAACATGTAATTAACCCTGATGTTCAAAACAGATATCTAAGACTTGTAGAACAGGATGAATTTGCGTTATTGTGCGAAATTTTGAAACCGAACAGTCACTGCTTATTATGGCAAACTGCTAGAGGAAATTCATATATGACAATGCTCTGTAAAAAATTGATAGCTATCACTGGAAAAATATACTCTGCGAATTATTTACAGACGTGTTCAAAAATGTTCATGTGTGTCAGATGATATTATTGTACATTTTATTATCTTCTGTAATGCAAATGAAAATTTACGGAGTGCCATGTTAAATCGTTTCATCACAGTGTTTGGGCTACGTCTATTCGCAAATCTTAGGTCGCAGAGCCCTCGTGAACAATGTATTACTTTGCTCAGATCGGCAATAATGATATGTTATAACGCTTTCTTGAATTGTTGGCTAGTGAGGTATATCAATGCCATGGCACCCCAAACATTAACTTAGGTTCTATAGCGAAATAATGTGACAGCCTATAATATATTATATTTTAGGTATGCTGTAATTGCAAATTGTACTTTTAGCTTTGCCTCTGTTTGCCTTAAGTCTCAAACTTAGTTTGTAGTTACGCATTTTTTTTCTTATAATGTTAGAGTTTACAATGTGCTATGAGTGCACACATGTAGTCTGATTTATTGTTATGCCTTAAAATCAACGATGTATGTTTATATAAACTTAAATGTCATTGTCACAAACAGATAAAACGATCTTGCATTTATGATTTTGCTATATTAAGTTTTTTTCTGATATACATTATGTTTGTGGAAATATTTTCATATAAAAAAACATCTCAGACATCCCATCCTTTTGCTGTCAAGCTTAATGTTTTCGTTTCGTACTTAAGCAGGCTGTTGTTAAAGGTATAAATTATAGATGCTATTCTTGTTTGTTTTAGTCTATTAAGTTTCGATCAATAATTTCAAAATAGACTGTTCTATCAAATAATACTTTGCATTTACCACCAAAAAGTAGTGTCTCTTATGTTCTCACTTATCTTCAATATTTTGACTACTATTATTGTAGAGTTATATTAAATGTTACCCTGGTATAGGTAGCACAAATGTAACTAAATAAATATTCTACTAATTAATGAAATCTTACTTCAGTCCGTAGTCTTTGGCCTCTTTACTGACACTAAATATTTGCATTTGTTAAATATGTGTACGTGTTATCAAAATACATTTGTGAACTCTCAAAAATTAGTACAATGTTATTGATATTTGACTAGTTTGTTGACATACTACTGTATTATGTTTGTCGAATTGTCATAATTTTCTATATATGTGTGATATTTATATGTATGCTTGTTCTGCTCTTCATTCAATGGAGGAATAAAAGATATATATATATCACGGTTTCAATATATTTTAATTGTGTTTATACATATTTACGTCTTTCACACACATGTAATTAAAAAATACATCTGACTTGTACTACAAGTTTTCGGAAATACATCTTCCATTATGTTCCGTTATATTGCGAATTATAACATTTTACCATGTTATATGCAAGGATTTTTTATTCTTGCATGTGCAGTTTTATTGCAGCATAAGCACTTAAAAAGGCCAGTTAATATCAGTTAGATATTATTGACAAAAATGTACTGTTTGTTAAAATATAGATATATAAATAGATAAATAAGTTAATAAATAAAAAGGTATACTTTGTATTAATTAGCAGTAGAGTAATATATAAAATACAATTCCTGTATGTACATGTACTTATACGTAAGTTTAAACCGTTAAGGAATTTCAAAGAATTTATAAAATCTTTAGATAATTTAAAAATATTGTGTAGAAATATATATGTATGATTAAGAAATAACAGACAAATTTTAAAAAAGTTCTATACACGCACTGCCACATTAAAGCGTAGGAGTATATAAATGTCTTCAAACTTTATTTGGACTTTCCAGACAATATTGATGAGGATAGAGAGAGAGAGCTCTATAAAATAAAAAGATCAATTTTGATACAGAGGTTGTGTTGTCTTATTTGATTTGTCTTATTGCAACCTTAAACTACTTTGATTCCATGTATCTTTTATATATAGGTTTTATCAGGTGTTTACATCCAGATATAATTTGATGAATCATTACAAATCAACAGAATGACATGGGATTAGCACATTCATTAACGATTTAATAAGATTCATAAGTGGCAATTATTCTTTTACATGCAAAACCGCTCTTGAAATATAACTGGAAATCATTGAAAGTCATTGGCAAGAAAGATAAGTAAAATGTATCTAAAACAATGTATATTGTTTTGACTGTTATAAAAATCCTAGATTGAATTTTGTTTTGTTTGAACACATTGTTAAAAGATATATTGCTGACTCAAAAATATATTGTTTCTGATAGTAAAGAAATTATAAAGTTGATTACATGATTTTTATTTTACTTTTCAACACACTTATAAACTATAGTATCTAAAATGTAACATAGGCTCGTGTATTGTAAAGCATTGCAGGAGACATATTATGTGCAAAAATAAAATTAATTGATATCAAATACATACATCGTCAGGGTGTTTTGCCGTTGAAAAAATATGAATAAAATCAGAGGTTCTTTATGTCAAGAGAAATCATTACTAGATACGCCTCAAATGATTAAAATGTTAACTTTTCTTAATTCAAAATCAATAACAACCGTTTCTAGATTTAGTATACACAGGAAACTGTAAATATAATGTAGATCCAACTTCTGCACTGTCAGGTTTTTGAATAGACAATTCCTGGCATTGTTTTCATTTTTCAAATCACAATAAAAGATTTACAGTTAGTGACACCAGGAATTCGTGAACAAAGTCAACAAAACAAGAGTTTTTTAAACAATATATGTTGATTTATTGTTAACTTGGAAAACAATCTTCTCTACATGATGTAAGATTGAGTAATAAAGTTCAGACAACATTTCTTTCATTCTGTTTAAACTGTGAACTTCTTTCAAACAGTTAAATGTACGAGATATACAAAAAACGTGTTATTTTGGGGACAATGTATTGTAATATATTATTAAAGAAATAAACCTTGTCATAACTTTACAAAAAACTTAAAGTGACATTATGCTCATATTTTTATAGTCAAGTTGAGCTGAATTGACTTTTTATTTCAAAAGATTGACTGTTAAAATAGTGTTTGACCAACAGTTTATTTTGGAAAATGTTTATGATAAAATTTAAAATCTGCTTAAAATATAAAAAGACTGCCCCACTCTTTTTATAACTGTACGTTTCAGGTAAGTTCTAATTGATATTTACAGAAATTACGTTTCGACCCGAGGGTTATTTATCGTTATATAAGTAAATTATTAAATTAAAAGGAATTATGACTATATAAAAACATATTTTGATTTTCACCTGTTCACTCACACTATACCCTTGTATGAGCATAATGTCATTTTAATACCAAACTTGACGCAGATCATTTCAGAGCATTGTCAGGTACCTGATTGACAATTACCCCTTCACACTTTTATCAAGAGAAAAATGGATAGATTAAAACATTTATTAAACGCCATTTTTACTTTACCACATGGTAAATAATTAAATTACATTCAATGTAAACTTTAGCTGACACATTTAAGCATCTTTCGTTGAGCCTTTGTATTTATACGGTATGCGTTAGGGTCATTGCGACACACACACATACATAACTCGAATCAACGGAATAGTAAATAGTCGAAATAACGAAACCACAATGGTAAAATTTTATCGTAGTTTCGTATTTTCACCATTGTACCATCGGCTTTATTTTAACCCTTTCATGGGGTGATGTTGTCATATACTTACTACAATCAAAACAGGCTAAAGTATAAAAAAGTGTTTAAATATTGGTAATGACATTATAGCATGACATTCAAATTTGTATTGTACTTAAAACAGAAAATGTATGTCAAATTTATGTTTTCTCTCATTTAAAGGTTTGCACTTTCCTAGAAAGTTTTTTCTCCGTTTTAAACAATAATGAGCTTAATCAATATTATCTTAATCATACAGCTGTCACAAGTCAGTCTTTATGTTTTTGTTGTTTTTCTTTCTATTGTTCCGTCTCTCCGTTTATAATTAAAATAATGACTAGGTTAGCTTTTGTTGTGATGGCTGTTTATCTAAGTACTAAAACGAAAATAATTCATCTTTATCATACTTAATTAGAACATATTTATACATCTTGCTATAAAATATATAAATGATTTAAACAAAACATATCAGAACTTACTTATTTATGAGGGAAAGTGTGTACCCAAACTGCCGAATATGGCTCACAAATAATTATTAAGGTGATTCCGTTTTGTCAGCCATGTTTGTTTTCACCAAGTCTGTCCAAAGTGAAAGTAGGCCAAAATTCATATAACAACAAAGCTCACAATGCAAAATGATAAACCATTTGAAATTACACTTCCAGTTCTATTTTTAAGGACTATTTTAAACAAAAATAAAAATGGTAACAATAAGAAAATTTACCTTGAATGTGCTAAATTTCTGAAGACCAAGAACATTCTGTTGTAAAGTTTTATACACATTTCATGAATGGCAAAATCCAATTCTCATTATTATCATTTTTATTTTGGTCTATAATTGTCCTTAAAGCATAAACCTGGAAGTGTAATTTCAAATGGTTTATCATTTTGCATTGTGAGCTTTGTTGTTATATGAATTTTGGCCTACTTTCACTTTGGACAAACTTGGTGAAAACAAACATGGCTGACAAAGCAGAATCACTTTAATAGTATATACAAACTTATATCATAGACCATCGGATTACCATTTATAACTTATATGTTATTTTCGTTCATAAAATTAAAGTAACATAGCGGATTTTGTTCAGGTGAATTGTTATAATATTAGTTGGTCAGGTTGAGTCATGATTGCGCATGCGTCGTGTAAGAAAGTTTGAAAATTTTCGTAAGATAATTTTTATGAAAATAATTGTATTAAACTCGTATATGTGCATAAAATGTATTACAAGATATTAGCTATGTGCTATGTAACAAATACTATAGGGTGTGTTTATTAAAATTTGATAGTAAGTCAGTGTAATATAATAACTAAAAAAAAACAACTGGCATGGAGCATTATTTGTGATTGTGACTTGTGGCTTGTGGAATGGATTAGATATTAATTGGATATTAGTTATTAAGGATTAGATACAATATTAACGGAATATAAAACGAGATAAGTTTCTGTTCATCCTTCTATGGTAATTTACTGTCATTATTAGAAATTTAACCTATATAACTATATATATATATCTGATAGAAGTAGGGGTCACGATAGCTGTTTTGTTTATAGCCCCCAGGGCATAGCTGTACAACAACATTTGTACAGACTTAACTGTTTTAACTATGCCGCCGCCAACAATAGATAGTGGTCAAGATGTCCTAGAACTTGAACCGGTACAATTATCGGATAACACGGAGTTAAAGGTACCCGTGCAGTGTAATGATCCGTCTGATGATGATGCTCTGTCTGAATTTAACCAGTCTGGGTCAGTTATTGTCGATCCGTTCTTTAAAGAATACAATCTGCTTGTTCAGTGGTATCAGGAACTACCGTCGGGAATGTTTTTGTCAACGCTTATATGTGAATATCGTTCTAGTGAGCCTGACCTGGAAGCTACCCGTCAAATGTTTTTCGAGGCTGTTAAATCGTATGAAGATTTTCCTTATGGAATTAACGCGGAATTGAAACGCCGAGTGTATACAAGAAAAGGTGATCCACCTGTGAATAAACTGGCAAATGACATATACATTCTTCTCTCTATTTTTGATGGAGAAGATTATTCGGATATGAAAGAAATGATAAGCAATGGGAAATCACGCTCATTTAGTACAGGACGGGTAAGAAGCCAGACTCTTAGTAATAATACTCCGACAAAGAATCGAATAGAGAGTGAACATTCTAAAGTGTCGTCTGTGATTAATGTTGCTGAATTTAAATTACTGAAAGACACTTTATCACAGGTATGATGTTTTAAATATGAAACAGTCAGCTCTCGCTGCGGAAAAAGTTCGATCTGATCAAATGAAAATTATAAGCTCTACTGTAGAAAGCATTAAAAAAGATCTACATGAATGTAACAGATCGATAGCAAACTATATTCAAAACAGTTTGAAACCAACATCTGGTGACCAAGCTGTTGGCATCAAACCGTTTAGAGAATATGATAAAATCAACAGAAAGTCGGGTCAAACAGTTGGAAAACTTCTTAGATGAATCAAAGCTGTTAACAGTTGAAAAGTTAGCTACGGCATTTTATGGTGGTAAATCTGTATCTAACACTGACAATACAATTTTAAAAATGGCCCCTCAAAATTCAACGAAAGCTAAGTCGTGTAAGCAGAGAGCGGTCTCAAGCTCACCACAACCAATGCCACCACCGCTAATGCCACCACCGTCGCTACCACCATTTCCACCCAGATATCCTCCACCACCGATAATGATGTGGCCACTTCCGGTTTCAAGACCTTACGCTAGCACACAACAATGCAAAATGCCGTCAACACCTATGGATTATAATGATGCAACAGTTGTTAACGACAGAGATACGAATAGTTGTCTCTCAAAGATGACGGCTGACTCGTCATCTGGAGTAAGAAGTGATACCAGCGCCGGAAATTCTACACCTATGTCGATCCCTGTTCGAGTCACTTTTCACGAGGAATCTGTAGCGAAAGATTGCTTTATCAAAAAAGTACGCCGTAAGCCAAGGAACTTGTTTGTAGGCGGATACGGTACTTGTGTGTCTACGGACGATATATACAAAATCGTGCATGATAATGGAAGTGTTGTCAAAAATATTAGTATATTTCCATCAAAAAAGGTAATAAATAAAGTAATTGTTCGCTTGTGCGTTATTGACGATAAATCTTCCGATAGATTGTTACATGAAAATGTGTGGCCGCAGGGGGTCACGTGTAAGCAATGGTTACCACGTGACAAACTTAAGAGTGGGAATCGTAACAATACGAGGTCTACAAATGACAGATTACCTCCACGTTTTCGACGTGAACGCAGAAACGATAACAACATCCGCATGAGGCGGAATGAGAATATTGACTAAGTATGTACACAAATGTTCATCAGTGTTTATAACATGTATATGTTACATATTGTCCTGAAAAAACATTATTTTTTATGTATGAATTTCAATTTATTTACATGGAATGTTACTGGAATCATGTCCAGTTCTTCGTATTTATGTGATGCATTACTGAAGTATAACGTTGATATATGTGGTATATCTGAACATTTTTTGACACCACAAAATGTGCATTTTCTAGAGTCCTTAATATCAGATTACAGATTTACAGTAAAATGTGACAAAGAATTATTAGTACCTCACCAAAGAAGAGTAGGTAAAGGGGGTGTTGCGCTATTTTGGCATAAACGTTTGAATGATTATGTTACACCACTTCAAACGGACAGTGACCGTATTTGCGGCATTCAGTTGCAAACTTCACCTGGACAATATATGTTTTTGTTTCAGGTGTACTTGCCATGTAGTAATAACCCTGTTTCTATGTATTTAAATTGTATAGATGAGTTGTATAATTTGTGGCACATTTACTCCTGCAAAGGGTCAGTCCTGTTGTTGGGCGATTTTAACTCAAACATTATGATAGATTCAAAAATTACACGTGATAAACGCTTAAGACAGTTTTTCAATGATACGAATCTTGTCGCATTTAATACTTCGTCTATATGTTCAGGTCCTCAGATTTCCTATGTTTCATATGATAATATGTATCACTCTATGATTGACTATATATGTGTCCCTGTAGAAATTATTGATTGTGTAAGTTATTGTCATATTATGGATGACCATTGTCTAAATGTCTCAAGACATAGACCAATTATTGCCCAACTAATTTTATCCTGTGCAGATTTAAACAATGTATTGATAAAAGAAAAGTGTATCAATTGGAAAAAAGTAAATGAAGTAAACTTAAGACAATATAACACATTATTACAGAATTACTGTGATCTTGCAGAGTTGAGGTATTGTGACTTTGACCCAAGAGGCATTGATAATGCATTTGATTTAATCGTGTCAAAAGTGTATCAATATTCATCAATGGCATTTCCGGTAAAAAATGTGCCGAATATTTGAAACCCTATTGGAATAGTGAATTAAAGGCTGCACAAAGTGAACAGTGGAAACTAAGAACCAAATGGTGTAAAGAAGGTAGACCGCGAAATGACTCTCACCCGGCGTTTCATAATTACAAAAAAGCCAAATGTAATTTCCGTCGAATTCATAGGAAAGTTGTTAAGCAATATCTCATGAAACAGAACGAGGAGTTAGTTGAATTCTGCTTAAGCCGGTGCTAGGGGGCGTGGACGGTAACTTGCACTTTCCAGTACCGTTCATGAACAGGCTCAATCAAACCGAGCCTGAAACATTTTCAATTTTGCCGTGTTGGGCTTTCTTTAGGGATTCTGTATTTATCTATTTTATGATCACATCCGTGTTATTTGTGCCGTGTGGCGGCTGTAAAAAGTCTCCTCGTACATTTAATCAATGATGTTATATTTTCGATCCTTGAAGATCGTTCAGCACGACATTATTGTTGTGCTTGTGTTATTTTTAGTTTCAACTTTTCGGCATTTTTTAATTGGGTGGTTCCAATATTCCTACTTGAATAATGTTGAATCACCTTTAGGATATGTTGCCTGCTTTTTAAATTTGTCTTTTGACGTCTTATCTGTGATACGCAGGCTTCATAACCTCTGATTCCCTTTCAAAATTCCATTTTATTTAGTTCCGCCCATTGTTTTCTCGTTTAGGGCACACGCTTTTTATTACTTGGGGACCATACGCCGCTTTTCATGGAATGGCACTGAAGTGTCACATTGAAGGTTCCATGATAACCGCCGTATGAACACATCTGCGGATGTTTCTAAATTCAAAATTTTACTATGTCATGTTTAAATGTTGAATTCTGCTTAAGCCGGTGCTAGGAGGCGTGGACGGTAACTTGCACTTTCCAGTACCGTCCATGAACAGGCTCAATCAAACCGAGCCTGCAACATTTTCAATTTTGCTGTGTTGGGCTTTCTTTAGGGATTCTGTTTTTATCTATTTTATGATCACATCAGTGTTATTTGTGCCGTGTGGCGGCTGTAAAAAGTCTCCCCGTACATTTAATCAATGATGTTATATTTTCGATCCTTGAAGATCGTTCAGCACGACATTATTGTTGTGCTTGTGGTATTTTAAGTTTCTATTTTTCGGCATTTTCTAGTTGGGTGGTTCCAATATTCCTACTTGAATAATGTTGAATCACCCTTAGGATATGCTGCCTGCTTTTTAAATTTGTCTTTTGACGTCTTATCTGTGATACGCAGGCTTCATAACCTCTGATCCCCTTTCAAAATTCCATTTTATTTAGTTCCGCCTATTGTTTTCTCGTTTAGGGCACACGCTTTGTATTACTTGGGGACCATACGCCGCTTTTCATGGAATGGCACGGAAGTGTCACATTGAAGGTTCCATGATAACCGCCGTATGAACACATCTGCGGATGTTTCTAAATTCAAAATTTTACCATTTCATGTTTAAATGTTGAATTCTGCTTAAGCCGGTGCTAGGGGGCGTGGACGGTAACTTGCACTTTCCAGTACCGTCCATGAACAGGCTCAATCAAACCGAGCCTGCAACATTTTCAATTTTGCTGTGTTGGGCTTTCTTTAGGGATTCTGTTTTTATCTATTTTAGGATGTTTAATGATGTCATTCGTTCTACGGGAAAGCATTTTCTTTGCAAGAGAGTATGGCTCTAGAGTGTATGTTTGTTTTATGGACGGCCGCAAAGCTTTTGACACTGTTTGGCATTCGGGGTTGCTGTTTAAACTTTTAAATGAGATTCGAATTGACTCAACTTCGTTTAGAGCGATCAAATCTATGTACTCAAACATGCAAAGTTGTGTGAAATATCAAGGTCTACGTTCTAAGTGGTTCGATGTTCTACGAGGTACAAGGCAGGGAGGCAAATGTTCGCCAATTTTCTATCTTGCGTACATAAATGGACTTATCAACGAATTACAGGGTAGTGGTTTAGGTATTTGTATGTACGGACTGGACCTAGGAACACCCACAGTAGCAGACGACATGGTATTGATATCATTCTCTTCAAATGGTTTACAGTCTATGTTGGATATTTGTTATTCATAGGCAAGTCGTTGGAGATTCCAATACAATGCTAACAAGTGTTCGGTGATAGTATTCAATGGCTTTATGGATTTGTTATTCATACGCAAGTCGTTGGAGATTCCAATACAATGCTAACAAGTGTTCGGTGATAGTATTCAATGAACGCCAACCTGATAGTAAAATACGACATAATATGCTCGGTGACAATTATGTTAATCAAGGAGATAATTATGTACGTCTCGGCATAAAATGTGACTCTTTTCTCTCTACGAAATCCTGTATTGCAGATGCATGTAATAAACTAAGGGGGACTTTTTTGAATATTTGTAATAGTGGAGTTCATCCAGATGGATTACATCCGGTTTCTTCTAAGATATTGTATAATTCAATAGTCATTCCGAAGAGTTTATACGGATGTGAGCTTTGGAGTAGCATTTCAGACACTGACATGATAGAATTAGATAGATCACACAGATTTTGTATAAAATACATGCAGTCCTTACATATAAAATAGATTAATACAGAATCTATAAAATTAATATAAGTATAAGTACAGACTTTGCTTTAAGTACTTTAAATCTAAGTGCTTTAGAAAAAATAATTGAATATAGGAAGTTACAGTTTTTTGGTCAGTTATGTCGGCTTTCTAACCGATATTTAGCAAAGAATGTGTTTAACAACAGACTCATTAGATTTATGAAGTTTGATGCTTGTTATCTGGGATTCATTCCTGATATATTCAGACTCTTGCAAAAGTATAATCTGTCTCATGTACTCCAGATCTATCTAGATGAAGGGACATTTCCTTCAAAATATGTGTGGAAGCGAAAATTGTTACAACATGTAATTAACCCTGATGTTCAAAACAGATAGCTAAGACTTGTAGAACAGGATGAATTTGCGTTATTGTGCGAAATTTTGAAACCGAACAGTCACTGCTTATTATGGCAAACTGCTAGAGGAAATTCATATATGACAACGCTCTGTAAAAAATGGATAGCTATCACTGGAAAAATATACTCTGCGAATTATTTACAGACGTGTTCAAAATGTTCATGTGTGTCAGATGATATTATTGTACATTTTATTATCTTCTGTAATGCAAATGAAAATTTACGGAGTGCCATGTTAAATCGTTTCATCACAGTGTTTGGGCTACGTCTATTCGCAAATCTTAGGTCGCAGAGCCCTCGTGAACAATGTATTACTTTGCTCAGATCGGCAATAATGATATGTAATAACGCTTTCTTGAATTGTTGGCTAGTGAGGTATATCAATGCCATGGCACCCCAAACATTAACTTAGGTTCTATAGTGAAATAATGTGACAGCCTATAATATATTATATTTTAGGTATGCTGTACATGTAATTGCAAATTGTACTTTTAGCTTTGCCTCTGTTTGCCTTAAGTCTCAAACTTAGTTTGTAGTTACGCAATTTTTTTTTCTTATAATGTTAGAGTTTACAATGTGCTATGAGTGCACACATGTAGTCTGATTTATTGTTATGCCTTAAAATCAACGATGTATGTTTATATAAACTTAAATGTCATTGTCACAAACAGATAAAACGATCTTGCATTTATGATTTTGCTATATTAAGTTTTTTTTCTGATATACATTATGTTTGTGGAAATATTTTCATATAAAGAAACATCTCAGACATCCCATCCTTTTGCTGTCAAGCTGAATGTTTTCGTTTCGTACTTAAGCAGGCTGTTGTTAAAGGTATAAATTATAGATGCTATTCTTGTTTGTTTCAGTCTATAAAGTTTCGATCAATAATTTCGAAATAGACTGTTCTATCAAATAATACTTTGCATTTACCACCAAAAAGTAGTGTCTCTTATGTTCTCACTTATCTTCAATATTTTGACTACTATTATTGTAGAGTTATATAAAATGTTACCCTGGTAAAGGTAGCACAAATGTAACTAAATAAATATTCTACTAATTAATGAAATCTTACTTCAGTCCGTAGTCTTTGGCCTCTTTACTGACACTAAATATTTGCATTTGTTAAATACGTGTACGTGTTATCAAAATACATTTGTGAACTCTCAAAAATTAGTACAATGTTGATATTTGACTAGTTTGTTGACATACTACTGTATTATGTTTGTCGAATTGTCATAATTTTCTATATATGTGTGATATTTATATGTATGCTTGTTCTGCTCTTCATTCAATGGAGGAATAAAAGATATATATATATACCACGGTTTCAATATATTTTAATTGTGTTTATAAATATTTACGTCTTTCACATCCATGTAATTAAAAATACATCTGACTTGTACTACAAGTTTTCGGAAATACATCTTCCATTATGTTCCGTTATATTGCGAATTATAGCATTTTACCATGTTATATGCAAGGATTTTTTATTCTTGCATGTGCAGTTTTATTGCAGCATAAGCACTTAAAAGGCCAGTTAATATCAGTTAGATATTATTGACAAAAATGTACTGTTTGTTAAAATATAGATATATAAATAGATAAATAAGTTAATAAATAAAAAGGTATACTTTGTATTAATTAGCAGTAGAGTAATATATAAAATACAATTCCTGTATGTACATGTACTTATACGTAAGTTTAAACCGTTAAGGAATTTCAAAGAATTTATAAAATCTTTAGATAATTAAAAATATTGTGTAGAAATATATATGTATGATTAAGAAATAACAGACAAATTTTAAAAAAGTTCTATACACGCACTGCCACATTAAAGCGTAGGAGTATATAAATGTCTTCAAACTTTATTTGGACTTTCCAGACAATATTGATGAGGATAGAGAGAGAGAGCTCTATAAAATAAAAAAGATCAATCTTGATACAGAGGTTGTGTTGTCTTATTTGATTTGTCTTATTGCAACCTTAAACTACTTTGATTCCATGTATCTTTTATAATTATATAGGTTTTATCAGGTGTTTACATCCAGATATAATTTGATGAATCATTACAAATCAACAGAATGACATGGGATTAGCACATTCATTAACGATTTCATAAGATTCATAAGTGGCAATTATTCTTTTACATGCAAAACTGCTCTTAAAATATAACTGGAAATCATTGAAAGTCATTGGCAAGAAAGATAAGTAAAATGTATCTAAAACAATGTATATTGTTTTGACTGTTATTAAAATCCTAGATTGAATTTTGTTTTGTTTGAACACATTGTTAAAAGATATATTGCTGACTCAAAAATATATCGTTTTTGATAGTAAAGAAATTACAAAGTTGATAAAATGATTTTTATTTTAATTTTCAACACACTTATAAACTATAGTATCTAAAATGTAACATAGGCTCGTGTACTGTAAAGCATTACAGGAGACATATTATGTGCAAAAATAAAATTAATTGATATCAAATACATACATTGTCAGGGTGTTTTGTCGTTGAAAAAATATGAATAAAATCAGAGCTTCTTTATGTCAAGAGAAATCATTACTAGATACGCCTCAAATGATTAAAATGTTAACTTTTCTTAATTCAAAATCAATAACAACCGTTTCTAGATTTAGTATACACAAGAAACTGTAAATATAATGTAGATCCAATTTCTGCACTGTCAGGGTTTTTAATAGACAATTCCTGGCATTGTTTCCATTTTTCAAATCACAATAAAAAATTTTACAGTTAGTGACACCAGGAATTCGTGAACGAAGTCAACAAAACAAGAGTTTTTTAAACAATATATGTCGATTTATTGTTAACTTGAAAAAAAAATCTTCTCTACATGATTTAAGGTGACAACGGAGTCAATTATCACTGAAAATACCTAAAATGAGATTTTTTGCTTAGTATATTTATCAACCTTTTCTGAACACATTCGTGATTTAATTTTGGAAGCAGTTAGTCCAAAAAATGTGTTTTTAAACGTTTTAAAACGGTACCTGTACTATTTTTATCTGCTATCGCGTAACCTGTCAATTATCGATAACGCTCCGCCCCCTGTTGAGGCATCAATGAGGGAAATCGGTAGTTCCATATATGCGTGAATTACCGGTCCATACTGGTCCATACTACTCGTAATTCATGTATCGTACAAATACCGTACATCTTTTATGAATATCGTCTACCTTTTATTTAGCCTTTTTTTTATAAAATAAGAAATTGTCGGCCAATGTACGTAACATAATGTATGAAACATAAATAATTAAGCATAGCGACAAATCGCACGACCACGGGGTTGATTAAAAATATAGTTGCTAAAATATCCATAATGTGTGAAAATAATTTGTCTGTCCCGTTAATCTGATAGATATTACATTGAGTTTATGGACTTTTGTACGGATTCAAGGGCTTGCTTTACATTCAACCTCGTTTTCTAACAATGTCAAGTAAAACAACAACAAAAACAGACAACATTTTTATGTGAACGCCTATATGACTTGTGGTAAGGTCTCCCTGACAAATTTCTAAACCATTTTAGGTTGTCTAAGGATGATTATTTCTCTATGAATCAATAAAAAAAGATAATAAAATAAATTATCAGTGAATGCTTTGAATAAATTGTTCGCTAGTAAATGGAACACAGTACTAATAAACCTGGGAGAAAGTTTGGAATTTATTGTATATCCCAGTAGAAACTGGATCTCTATGCCGTGCATAGATGATTTTCATGATAATAGAAGTCAAGAAGGTCAGATCATAATGATCGAGTGATACCTTTTATTTCTATTAAAATATGTGAAGCATTTATATCAATTTGGAGGAAAAAATATATAAAATCCCGTTCTTATTTGTACATCTACCATGGACTTTAAAATACTGTCAGAAGCTCAGTTTTTTTGTTATTTTAATTTATATTTTAACGGAATTTCATACACGAGTACACAGATAGAGTGACACTGGTATAATATAATAATAATGCTGATGATAATAATAATAAACTTCAAATGTGAAACAATTAAATACCCCGCTAGCGGTGCACAAATACGTCCCATCTCCCCCCACCGAGTGCCTCAAATTTTACCGAAAGTCACGTGACATGTGCAACCGATACCAGACTAACGGTAAATCACGTTAAGATGTGAAGAAATTTCTGTTATAAACTGATATTAATCAACAACTTTTTAATTGGTCAGATGTCACTGGGTCATAAAATGTTGTTAGAGTATGTTACCGCAACTTGTGACCCTCTCTGGTGCGATATTTGTGTATTATGTAATTATTTAGCGTGAAACGTAGGGGTCCGAGAGAGAACAGCCAATTTATGACACTTCGTTTGATGCGGATCGGACTAACTTTGAATCGGCATAACTTTTTTAATAATCAAGCAATTAACATGCGGTTTAAAGCACATGAAAGGGAATTCATTTACGGAGGGAACCGTGTCAGGGATTTTTGTTTGCTCAATCAGCGACTTAATTATCTTTAATTACGTAATATGTATGGTGAAAAAAGTCGCATAAAATGTTTGACGTTACGTTATATTTTTTTGAGAAAAGATAGACAAAATTTGAGACACGGTTCCCCAGATATTATAAGTATGTTTATTTTCCAAAAGTTTGATGACAAAAAAATAAAAAATGACTTTGATATGACGATTTAAAATTTTAGGATTTTTATTAAAAATCAATCATTTACAAAGACATTTTTTTTCAAATATGTTATTTTTTATGATGATCAACGACATTTAATGCACAAAGATTAAATAAATAACAATTATTACTAAAATAAGTTGGTTTAAATGACATTTATGTGATTACCACGGAAAGTGTCTGTTGTCACCTTAAGATTGAGTAATAAAGTTCAGACACTATTTATTTAATTCTGTTTAAACTTGAAACTTCATTCAAACTTTGCTAGAGAAAATGATATTAATGACAGTTAAATGTACGAGATATACAAAAAAAACGTGTTATTTTGGGGACAATGTATTGTAATATATTATTAAAGAAATAAACCTTGTCATAACTTTACAAAAAACTTAATACCAAACTTGACGCAGATCATTTCAGAGCATTGTCAGGTACCTGATTGACAATTACCCCTAGAGAAAAATGGATAGATTAAAACATTTATTAAACGCCATTTTTACTTAACCACATGGTAAATAATTAAATTACATTCAATGTAAACTTAAGCTGGTTCATTTAAGCATCTTTCATTGAGCCTTTGTATTTTACACGGTATGCGTTAGGGTCATTGCGACACACACACATACATAACTCGAATCAACGGAATAGTAAATAGTCGAAATAACGAAGCCACAATGGTAAACTTTTATCGTAGTTTCGTATTTTCACCATTGTACCATCGGCTTTATTTTCACCCTTTCATTGGGGTGATGTTGTCATATACTTGCTACAATCAAAACAGGCTAAAGTATAAAAAAGTATTTAAATATTGGTAATGACATTATAGCATGACATTCAAATTTGTATTGTACTTAAAACAGAAAATGTATATCAAATTTATGTTTTCTCTCATTTAAAGGTTTGCACTTTCCTAGAAAGTTTTTTCTCCGTTTTAAACAATAATGAGCTTAATCAATATTATCTTAATCATACAGCTGTCACCAGTCAGTCTTTATGTTTTTGTTGTTTTTCTTTCTATTGTTCCGTCTCTCCGTTTATAATTAAAATAATGACTAGGTTAGCTTTTGTTGTGATGGCTGTTTATCTAAGTACTAAAACGAAAATAATTCATCTTCATCATACTAAATTAGATCATATTTATACATCTTGCTATAAAATATATAAATGATTTAAACAAAACATATCAGAACTTACTTATTTTTGAGGGAAAGTGTGTACCCAAACTGCCGAATATGGCTCACAAATAATTATTAAGGTGATTCCGCTTTGTCAGCCATGTTTGTTTTCACCAAGTCTGTCCAAAGTGAAAGTAGGCCAAAATTCATATAATTATAAAACTCACAATGCAAAATGTTGAACCATTTGCAAGTACACTTCCAGTTCTATTTTTAAGGACTATTTTAAACAAAAATAAAAATGGTAACAATAAGAAAATTTACCCTGAATGTGCTAAATTTCTGAAGACCAAGAACATTCTGTTGTAAAGTTTTATACACATTTCATGAATGGCAAAATCCAATTCTTATTATTATCATTTTTATTTTGGTCTATAATTGTCCTTAAAGCATAAACCTGGAAGTGTAATTTCAAATGGTTCATCATTTTGCATTGTGAGCTTTGTTGTTATATGAATTTTGACCTACTTTCACTTTGGACAAACTTGGTGAAAACAAACATGGCTGACAAAGCGGAATCACCTTAATAGTATATACAAACTTATATCATAGACCATCGGATTACCATTTATAACTTATATGTTATTTTCGTTCATAAAATTAAAGTAATATAGCGGATTTTGTTCAGGTGAATTGTTATAATATTAGTTGGTCAGGTAAAAAGCTATTTATTAATATAAAAATATTAAGCAAGATGATACATGTGATTAAGTGGCTAAACAGATGTATTGAAGTTAAGCTTACCTCAAACAATTGTAACATTTCATCTACGTCTTTTAAAAATCAATTATATATTTTTGTATATTTATTCTCTGTGAATGTACAAAAGATAAATAAAATACTTTATTATTGCATGGGATATCTATCAGGCGAGTATAAAGTAATTTATCATTAATCATATCTGAGACAGAAAAACCTTTTTCAAAATTAGATGTTCTGGAATAAAAAATATGGTACAGAATAGATCGGAAATTAAGTTGTTGCAATAATAAAGTATATAATCAAACGTCCTCAGGCGAGAATAGATAAGAATGTCATTTTACTACTTTATAACAGTAGACGTATACTTGTATAAATGGTGATTCCAAACCTTTCCTTTACATCTTTATTTTATCTCATTTACTTAGAATGTTTTATTGTGTAACAGCATGCATGTAGTTAACTTTCAAGAACGACTTATACTTAGAAGATACGAGAGGATCATCAGATCAAAATTTCACCAACTTTTATGCATTTGCAACCAATTCCGAAATCTGCTTTCAACTGTATTCCGAATTTTTCGACTTGGAACTGGTGCCAGGATTGTCAATTGAAAAAGGTAAGTTTTGCGCCATTAATAATAAAAATATAAACAACTTTAGGTAGGATTTTGCCTTCGTACTCCCGGTTGATGTAATCCTGATTTTTTTAATCAAGGAGTAGATCAGATTATGCAAGGAAAAGAAAAAGCTTGCAACTGAAGTCCGCTCCTATACAAACAACTTTCAAGTTACACAAATCGTTTGATAAAACTGCTCATATACTGAAGAAGATCAAAAATCTGTGGCAAGCTTACATTTTTCCCCGTAGACTGGTGCATATCCCACAGAAATTGGTACAGAAATGAAATATATACTAAGGCCTATTTTCTTTATCGAATCGAGCAATATATGCCTTTGAAATGATGCCAAAAATGACGTCAAGGTCACGTGATATTACTACGCAGAAAATTGTACTGTAAAATGTTTGATAATGCGAAATCAAAGGCTTTCTATATTATTGGCACATTTGTAATGAATTGTTCAACACAAACATGGTGCAACAATATTTACTTCAAAACAATTCTAGAGTGAAATTTATTTGACTTACACGACAGTTAAGTTGAATTTGTTAATAAGATAAACATAAAGAAGCTAAATAAGCTGTAAAAAACCGTCGATGGAGCAAAAATTCATAATTGTGCACCTGCCCTACTTATTTACAAATTACAATCACGTCTTTCATATTTTACATATCATTATTTTGCAACAATTTAAGTTTCGTTTGTTATATATATAGTACATAGAAAGCATTTGAAACCGTTCTTGTAACATAAAATTTAATTTAATATTTTGGAACACCTAAGAAACTTAAAGACATTCGACAGCGAAATTGTACACATTTGTAAAGAAAATGTTGAAATTTAGAAATAAATATCATAATAATTTAATTTCACATTCAACATTTTGTGAAATAATTTATCGGCATTGTTCTATATATGTTGATATATTTGTTGTTATTTTACTCAGAAGAAATTGCTAGAAACAAAAACGTCATTTCAAGATACTAAACTTAAGCCTGCTGCATTTGTTCTGTCTTACATTTAGAACATCTTTTCGAAGTTACAAAGTGACGTTATGCCTAGTTAGGTCTAATTTTTACGTTTTGCCAGATTTTGCATTCTACTTTACAAAAAAGAGAGAATTAAAACAGCATAATTTCACTTTAAAGAGTTCCAATATTTAAATAAAAATATCGAGTTATTCAGAGAATACAGCACATATGTCCGGGCTGGTCTGGCTCTATACTTATGGTAAAGGCTAATCACTTTCGGTTCTTGCAAGTTATGGGTTAAGTCTTGGAAAATAGCAACTCTGTTGAAGAAAGGAGATAGTCATTGTATTTCAAAACAAGCTGTAAATGAAATTCAGAAAAAAATATCAAGGGCATACAAAGAATATTTATGACAATCCAAGTTTCCGAGCATGGTATTTCTTTAGATTAAAATGAGACGTGTTTTAAAAGAACTTGATTTTCAACAACAACAATTCAACAACAACCACAATAAAGATAATTACAACAAAACAGACAACTATAACCACTTCAACAAACAACAGACTCAAACCACCGCCACCAACAGCATTTAATGAAGCATTTCCATCCTAAACGCACATACAGCCAAAATATTAATAAAACCTACAAATTGAGAGATTAACACTCTTAAAAAGACTTAACAGGGTCGTGTTCTTCTGAAGCTCATAAATCAAAATATGTAATTTTTACATTTAATTTATTCTAGTTAATATTACATCTGAAACAAATGTTTGTGCGTACTTAAAGATTTAGACAAGCGGTAATAGTTTATGCAATTTACAACCTATTATTATAATACCTAAAACTCGAGACAATATGTAATAAAATTATAATGATTATGAACGTGTCTTAAAAAACGAAATGTCAAATCAAAGAGGAACAAAATAAATGAACTTAGGGAAAACCGAGGGCAATGGTTATAAAATATTGTTGATATCTATATTGTTTAAGATAATTGCCGTCTTAACAAAACAGCTATTATTTCCATAGCCGATGTCACATAAGTGTTTTTCTTATTCGTTTTTGTACATGAGCCAAATTGTTGACAATTCTCCGAATCAAAACAAAGCATTCATGTGCAAAAATATGAAACTAAACGCCGCAAGGGAGAACTAGTCTACTGTAATCTTTTAAAAATTTATTTGGAAAATATATTGAATATCGACAATAAAAGCATAATAACACTGGAATAATGTATCATGGGAGATGTGATCAAAATATAGAAACTGCACCGACATTTAACTATTTATTATGAGTTCCCCTGTCTCATAGGACAAACACAATAGATCTAAACCATTAGACAAAAGCAATTTAATTTTTTTATACTAAATCACACTGCAGAAGCAAACACAGGTATTTTTTTCTTGTTTTGTCTCCTCGAATACAAGAACAACAACTTTTAATATATTCTTTCTTATTAATACATAGAATTATCATGTTTATTTACATCGTTTTCTTCATAGGTAAATCACCACAAACTTCTGAATACCCTGTGATGCTTTATACCCGTACTTCAAAGAAAATCCTCGGAATTTGTAAAAATATACCATGCTATGTCATGCCTTTAATTTGCGATTAATGAAACATTTTCTTTTAATCTAAAGTCGTTTGGATTAGCATACAAAGTTGTGAACGATTTTTTTGCAAATAAACATTCACTTTGTAAGTCCTTTCCGATCATGAATAATGTAAATATCGTCAAAATTGAATGGAAAATAATAAATAAAAAGAGAAAGCAAGTTTGTAAGTAAGATCCAGTCGGGTCTGTATTAGATGAAGGATATACTGTTGAATATTGTTGAATATCATTAATATTTATCAATGATCTATGTAGCGTCATATTATACCAAATTAGTCTTTACTGACAATATACCACTCCAACGTTTACAATGAGATCATCATTGATGAAAAAGTGAGCCAGACAAACTGATTCCCGATCTATGTACAACGTGATTCTTGTTGGAATCTCTATGTTAATACTGTTGTTTGTATCATTCTTAGATAGAGAGTCTGTCTACTCAGTGCATTGTATAATTGTATGGGACAGAATAAACGCATTTTCACCAAGTGTCCTCGACGCAAGACTTGCCTTTAACTTATAATATGGTGGCGTAAAGAATGAATGAAAAATATGGAAAGAGGATATCACTCGAATAAGTAAAACAAACTGCAGCACTAAACTCCCCCACCCCGAAAAGAAATCCAAAGAGACTAAAAATGAAAGGTTTAAAATTGAAGATTCACTTTTATTAATGTTTTAAATGAATGAACCTCTTAACTTTTTAAAATGTCTTATATATTCTAACTAAAAACATAACAAAATAAATTTATTTTTAATTATATACATATCAATGAAAATGCTAAAGTTATCATGGTTTGTATTCTTGTATTGTATTATTTTTTCTTAAATAAACGGGCCTTAAACGTGGTTCCAAAAAAAAAAAAAATGTTTTAAGTGAGGTAGTGAAACTTTCTAACGCCCTCTATCACCGTTTATTTTTGCTTAAGTATATTTATTGTAAATATCTAAAATATAATATATTTGATCAAAATATACAATCATTAAATTAATTGGTTTTGTCACATACCTTAACTCTGATATCGGATTAGAAAAAAAAACGCAAGCAAATTATTTGCTAATATTTTAATTATTTTTTTTTATTTTTCGGTTATAATATCGCCATTCTATTTAGATATTTTTTACAAATGTAAAAGTTGACAGTATTGATGTTGATGACAGTTGGCATTGATGTTGTTCCTCACTATTAAAACTGAAAGTAAAAAAACCCATTTTCTTACCGTAAAAACTTTAACAAGGAAATAACTCTTCACCACCACGAAAACTTTTGATAGCATTAATGTAAATTAAAACAAAGGTGTCTGAAGAATATTTTAAAATATACATATGTTTTGCGTGACAATCTTGCACAACCTTTCAACATGGGAAAATTGTTATATATAATTTTCTGGCAATATAAATATAAGTCCCAACAAATTGTACAGTATAACGATGAATATGTGTGACAGATACATTTTAAACAAGTAAACGTCTACCGTTATATAAGTAGTAAAATGTGATTCTTATCTATTCTTTATATCCGCCTAAGGAAGTTTGATTATATTCTTTACTATGGCAACAACTTAATTTCCGATCTAAAAAGTATCTAGTCTATATCGTATTTAATGTATTAGACAATCTTATTTTGAAAAAAGATTTACTTAAATGATATATGTATATTACTATATACTCACTCTATTGCCTGAAAGATAGCCCATACAATAATAAAATGCCTTTTTAAAACTAAAAGTAAGTAATTGGTTGTATTTCGATTGTGATAAATGAAATTAAAGAATGTTTATTACATTGAAAAATAAAGTGGAATTCATTTTAAATTTACCTTTATATCCAAACATTTACTTTTTCAACAAGACATTAATATTTAGACTATATTAGGCTTGAAGCAGTTTCCCAGTTTACATGTAACTTTACAATTTAAAGGACATTTCAAACAACCAAAAGATCAGATTTAATAAAGAATGATATTGATCTTGGGATAGAAAACTATTTATATTTTTATAAAGAATTCAAAACAGATTTTAAGATTTTATCTTATATTATAATTTAATATAATAGTTATGTTACACTATTTACACTTTTGTGCTAACTGAAACTCAATTATAACTCGAATAAACTTGTCTTCATCACTTGCGTGGCCGCTGCCTCTATTAATCTGAACTGTTGTCAAATGAAGGAAACTTGGCAATTTAATTTGAATTCGATAGAACAATTACAGGGTTATGATCTTCATTACTAAGTTAGCAAAAACACATATATCTCAGTTAGGAAAAAAATCATGTTAGGCGAACCCATATTTAAAATCTAATGAAAGGTGTTTCCTTACAATTCTATTACAAATACAACAGATAAAAAAGAGATCGTTTTATAAGATTACTTTGTTCGTTATTGGGTTCTGTACTTGGAAAACTTAAGTCTTACAAAAAACCACTTTCAAAATATTTTGAAATGTGTTTATTTACATCATTCATACATGTACTACACTCTTTGGAAATATATATCTGCTGTAATTTACCGTTATTGCGAACCCGATCATTTTTCCATATTTGTTTATATATTATAAAATGGTTATTTATTGTAATTACTTTAGAACTTAACATTAAATATTGGTTTTGGCAACCCGTTTAAATGATGAATTGTTTCTCCGCAGACATCCCAAAAGAATAATATATTAGTGTCTTTCCCTCCAGTTTGTGATCTAGTATAAAATTAAATTGTTTTTATTTCGTGGTTTAAATCAATACAGTCTGTCCTGTGAGGTATTTTACAACAAAAAGTGACACCAGGGATTCGTGAACGAAGTCAACAAAACAGCAGATTTTTTTCTTTTACAATATAGATCTATTTTGATTTATTGCTCACTTGCACAAAAAATAACATCTTTTCCTTCATGATTTTGGTTGACTAATAAAGTTCGGTGTCCTGGTTTTCAGACAATGACGTTTTATTATGTTTAAACTGTGCACTTCCTTCAAAATTTGTTAGAGAAAATGATCTTTATGACAGTTAAATGTACGGGATTTACAAAACACAGCGTGTTGTTTTTTGTGGTAATATATTGTAATGAATTATTAATGAAATGAACCTTGTCATAACTTTAAATATTTACCCTAAACCCGATGAGAAAGATCTCCATAGCCTTTTCAAAATACTTTATACCAAACTTGACGCCGAGTATTTACGGACCTTGCTAGGTACCTAGCTGATTGATAACAATCGCCCTTATATATAAATCAAAATATTAAGCTAACGCAATGTTTACTTAACAGCATGCAAATTGAATCAACCTTGTACCCTACACTTAAGCTGACATATTTGGGCATCTTACATTGGGTTTTTCTATTTCATACGGAGTCTGTTAGGGCCATCGCGACACACACACGCACACACGCAGACACGCAGACACACACAAACACCTCGAAACAACGAAATGGTAAAAAGTCGAAATAACGAAACCATGTTGGTGAAAGTTCATCGTTATATCGTATTTTTACCATTGTACCTTTGACTTTATCAAACCGTTCATGGGGTGACATGTGTCATGTACTTACTACAATCAAAACATGCTTAAAAATATTTAACATTAAAATGCATGTTATGGGAATGACATTAAAGCATGACATTCAAAATTTATTTTTGACCGCATAAGCAATACGTATGAAAGAAAATGTAGGTGAATCAATTTTTTTTCATGTTTTCTCTTATCGAACGTTTTATATTCAATGCAAACTTTTTACATTTATGAATTAAATGACTTTCCTAGAAAGATATTTTTCTCTGTTTAAGACAAAAGCATAGGCAAATTTATATCAAAGTACATCATATTTCAATTTGTAACTTATATGTCATTTTCTTAAATTCCAATGAGAGAATATAGAATATAACGGATCTTCATATACTTATTTATTATCTCATTAGTTAGAGTTTGTTACAGCAACATCTTGAGTAAAAATAGTTTACTTCGAAGAACGATTTATACTTAGTAGATACGAGAGGCTGATCAATTCAAAATTGCATCATTGTCTATGATTAATAAGTGGCTTCGGGTAAGTATGGTGTGGAGGGTAGCTTGTATTTTTCAGTACCATCCGCTATTTGTTAATTTTAATTTTGCTTTTTTGGACGTTCCGTCAGGATTTCATTTTATCTAGAAAGTTATAAAGTAAATTTTGAAAGACACTTGCATTTTGTTGAAAGGTTTTGCATACCCGTCAGTCTAAACTTAAATTTTGTACCTTTCTATTTTCTTTAAAAAAAATCTTCAGTTTTTTTTTTCATTTGCATAACTGCTTTCAAAAACTTAGGTGGCAAAAAGTTAATTTCATTGTTGCCCGTTAGGTTAAGTACAAAAATCCAACAACAAATTTCACTTTCAAAACTGTCAGCTCTAGACATTTGTAAACATAATGTATTACAATTGAGGGAGCCAGAGATTAAAAAGAAACATGAAATAAGAACGTCGACATTATATTAAAATAATGGCTATGAAGTAGACTTTAGTGATCAATGATTGTTTTTAATATGCATATCAAAATTGAGATATTTGGCAACCCATGTATATATATGGATTTGCAAATATCTTTCCAATTATTTTTAATTCAAATGTGCCGACGCGAGAGGACGAGAGAGTTGTTGGATTTTTCGTTATCTCTCATGAACAGAATAATAAAACTGAGTCTGAAATGTTCAGCTGTTTTGGGTATTTACTGATGTTAAATGGCCCTCTAGTCAAATGATCTCCTCTATTTTGAAATTCTTTAACGTTTGGCCCTTTCGACAAATAAATTACCAAACATATTGTAACATGGTAAAACGGAAGAAATGAAATGAAAAACAACAATACTAGTATTATATGAAAAATGCAGACTCGTTTTTGATTGAGTATGTATATAACAGATATTATAAAAGTGCAACATCTTTCACGCCACCTAGCACGGACTTAAGCGGTATTCACAGTTCAACAAAAACGTGCTTGAAGAGCAAGAAAAATATTATAACACTGAAGTGGAGTACGGGCAACGTTTTATAGCTGCCACACTACACTTGACGCCTACTGTTGAGAAGTGTAAAAATCTCGTAAAAGGGTGATCCCTCGGAAGCCACGAAAACAACAATATTATATAATGAAAATTGCAGACTTGGTTTGATTGAGTCTGTTCATGAGAGATAATGTAAATTTGCAACATCCCTCACGTCCCTTAACACCTTCTTAACCGATATTCAAATTTCAACATGAACGTGCTTGAATTAATGATTTTGAAGGACCAGAGACATATAACAAAACTAAGATAAAGTACGGGCAAAGTTTAACAAAGTGTGATTCGAAAGCAATGCAAACAACAGTATTATATGCAGATTGCAGACTCCCTTTTTATTGATTGGTTTGATTGAGTCTGTTCATGTGAGATATTGTAAAAGTGAACAGACTCAAATTCTAGTATTGATACATTAGAATCTGCATTAAGATTTTCATAAAAAGAAACACTTTTTATATAGATTGGGAATCAGTTTGTCTGGCTCACGTTTTCATCATTTATGATCCAAGTGTAAACGTTAGAGTGTTATATTGTCAGTAAAGACTAATTCAATAATCTGATATAATATGACGCTATATAGATCGTGGATAAATGTTATGATACTCAAAATTGTATGTGAGTGTATCGTACATCTTTTACAGTCGCGCCAGACTTTACCAATGAACTTACTTTAACTTTTATTCTTGCATTCTGTCACTATTAATTTTGACAATAACCACATGTTCGTAATAATAAAAAACATATACCAATGTAAGTGCAAAATGGTAATTCAAACGACTTTTATAGAATTAGAAAAACAAGAACAAAATTTTTCATAATCGCAAATAAAAGGCATGATATTTTAAGCAAACAAAATTTAATTATTCAATATGAAAGAATACATTAAAAGTAACTTCCTTCAAAAATGTCTGTCTTCTTTTAAAACAATTATTACTTCTCAACCACAAAATTAGTTAAAATTAGAAAATGAGAAAAGGTATCACAAATGGACTGTTGTTTTGGTTCATATAATTTTATAATAATTTTATATTTTTTTAATTTTATAATTTAAAAATTCCCTTCGTTCAAAACATTGTACATTGAATATTGGTATTAGTTTAAACATATTTTATTTCAAACATTTTGCACAAACAAAATTTACATACAATAATGAATAACACAATACATTGCTAAAAAAGGATCAGATCCGATGACATAAACTGCTTTTCAAAATCATAGGATTTATTACTATATATTTGACTATATATTAATTTTAAAATATTTTTGAAATATTGAATAAGTAGAAAAGATGATATTTGGATTTGCAATACAATCAAAATTTTATTGTTTTTGTTGTTGTTGTTGTTGTTGTTGTTATTGTCGTTGTTTTCGAGAAAACAAAACAAGAAATAAGTATAACTTGTGTTCTGTAATGTTATATAGTATGATATTAAATTGTTTTTGTTTAGTGGTTTAAAACAATTGCGTCTGTCCTACGAGCGAATTTATATTATATGTTGCACAGGGGAACCCAGCATAAATAGTTAAAATGCCGGCACAGTGTCTATATTATGATCACAAACTCCCTTGATAACAATAAGACATTTGTGTGACTTAATAAGTTCAGTTAAATTAACTTACATTTAGTTGTTTATATTCTAGTGTCATTATAACCAATACTATTATTCTCAACATTTTATTATACTTCAAATGAATAAATAAAAGAAAGTAGACTTGTCCCTCTATTTTATTGCATATGCGCCCGATTGATGAAAATTCTCCGAACTAACACATAACATTTATTGACATGTATATTGCCTCTTTTGTCAAATCAAATCAATATTTTACCTCTTTCGTAATTTTATTCAAATAACGATATACTTCAGTGTGATCTTTATTGTTTGAGAATGCAATCATTTATCAGGAAGGTTGAACAATAAATTTACAAGTAACAGACATATTTACTCCAAATAGAGAGAAAGATTTATGTATGCAGAAGGCATTTATATAGGCCTGATATAAGTTATTTTACAAAAGTGATGTCATTTTCTTATCTTTCTATTTCCTAAGTGAAGTTTGCCTACAACTTACTTAGGCAACAACTAAATTTCCTATCTTTATACAATTAAGAAAAAAGTTATTGATTGAAGTCATTTAGTCTAGGTCATATTTTATATATTCATTATATTTTATGTTTGATCATTTATGATATAACTTTTTGCCATAAATACACGGAAAACATATTAAAAAGATAAGTTTTTCCATCAAAGCAGATATGAAAATATATGAAGCACAAAACGGTGTAGATGCACATACACTTCTTGTGATTGCATTTAAAAAAACAAGTAGAAATTTTAAGCTTTCAATATACGATACAGTGATTGGAATTAAAACGTGCTTGTTATCACAATCACAATAACCAGTACAAATAGAATTACAAAGATTTGCAGTAAATGATAAAGTGATTCCGTTTATACACAATGATATATGGAATTATATCTTCTGTGTTCCAGAATTTTGAAACATACAGCGACAATTTGAAGAATTTTAAGCCATTTTGGAGTCCGCTCAACATAATCAAGGTTGCTCGACTTTCTTCGTTATATCAATAAATAGAAAACAACAAAATAAAAATGAAATTGATAGAGCTGTACAGTCAGAAACTCAATGAATTGGTATAATATGGCATTACATAGATCACAGATAAATATTAATCATATTCAATAATCTAAATCAGTATATCCCTTACCTTAAATGGACGTGACTAGATATTACTTATCGAGCTGCATTAACTTTTACCTTGCTATTTTATTTTCCGTTCCATTGTTTCGATATTAATATATTTATAATGCAAAAGAGCTTAAGAATATAAGATTTTCATATGCATAGCTTTTTTATCCGTAACTTTATATGTTATTTTTTCCTTTTCAAGTTGAGATTGATAAACTTTATATTTCAAAAGATTGAGTGTTGTTATTGTTGTTGTCAACCTCGTAATCGTTTACGGTTGTTGTTCTTATTGCCAAGAAAAGTTACCGTTTGTCTTTGCTTCTGTAGTGTGGTTTAGTATGAAATAAAATAGTGTTTGTTTATTTGCAACGTATTAATAAAATATTGTCTGACCTCTTTCCGTTACACGGAGAAACCATAATATATAAGTCATTGATTTAAACATACAATGTTAATTTCTGTATAAATCTAAGTATATTTTAGTAAATATATTATATATTATATATAATATGTAATATTATAATCCATGTATATTTTGTAACAATGAAAAAATGAAATTCATCACACACATCGTCACAAATAGTATATTTACGTTCTTCAGCAGGTATAATCAAGTATCGTCTCCCTTTAATTGGAAGTGTTTCCAAATGCGAAAGATTAATGTGTGCAGACAACATTTATATGGGCTGAATTTTTTTACAACTTTCTTACGTGAAGATCCCTATAATTTACTTTGGCAATAACTGTTTGAACTTTATAAGACAGACTAAAGTAATTGATAACAATGTAGTCTATAGCTAGGCCGTATTTTATATTCATAAAATAGGTTTTGACCATTTTTGTTACAACTTTTAACCACGATTAGATGTAAGGCATTACTTAAAAGAAAAATAAGCTTTTTAATGTAGTGCAAACGATAGTGTATATCTCGGCCTGTGTAAAATCCATACATATTTTTTGAATCAAGTTGATATGTCTACGATAATGTCACTTACAAAGTAACAAAGTAATATAACAATAATTAAAGGTTCAATATTGCTCTGCACGATGTAGGTATGTACACAATATAGGGAACCATATTGGACGAGCCTCGAGTTTAATTTGAGGAAAACGCAAAACGTTACACAATGATAAAATAAAAAATAGATGGTTTATTACAATCATTTTCACAATAAATTGTTTGGGTTTTTTTACTTGTGTAAATAGATAAGTATATAGTTTAGCAAGAACAAGTTAACATGAAACGATGCGTATCCAGTCCTCAACAATATTTAACTAACAAAGCACCATTGCAGTTGACAAAATGAATATTAAAACAGTGGAGTATTTCTTGAGAAATAACATGTTTAAGCACATTTTTTGAACTGACTAGTTTGCCGAAATGTTATTTATTTGAAAATATTTTACATATTGATACGCATCAATACTGGATTATTCTTTTATTCTCAGACGATTTACTCTAAATTAGTTCAGTGTTTTAAATGGTTGCTGATGCCAGAAGTGTTTTTTCTCAAGTTAAAAATGGGGTCTTTATAAAAAAAAAGGCCAAGTTCTATTGGTTCAGATTATTGTCTCAATTTTTACATTTGTATAAAGCTCAATAATGTCTCGGATGTATTTAGGAAAACAAAAAGAAACAGCTATCAAACGAAACCTTTTAATTGTGTCCATTAGGTAGTAAATCAATCTAATTTTGGTGAAAAAATGTTGTTTTGTAACATTTTTAATTTTTTTAGTTAACGCTTTCCCTCATGAGCATATTGTGAAAAATGACCGTTTTCATTGAAAAGCCTACTGTTACAAGTTCAAACTGCTATGAAACTGCTATGAAACTATGAAAAATGCTTCAATACTAATCAAACTTGGAACAAATGTTGACCGGACCATTGCCTTTGTAACGACATGCTCAGTCTTAAATTTTCTGTTACCATGGCAACGAGGGGACACCCCCCTTCAAACCCCCCAAACAGAAGGGGGCACATCCCCCTTCTGCCAACCCCCTAATGTATCTTTTGGATGGGGGACCGCGCCGAAAAAGTGCTCACTTTTTTAGCAACATTTCTCAAACGAAAACATGTGTTTTAGGCCCAAATAGGACTTTTTTCGCTATTTATGGCCTAAAAAGGGGGGTCGAAAGTGCGTTGTTTCGCGTACATATATATAAGAGGTAAAGGGTTAAGACTATTGTGTTTAATAACATGTTTATTGATATATTATGACGTGTTGGTCCGCTTACATACAACACGTGGTATGTTTGATCTATCTGTATACTTTTCTTGTTCCCTT
>NW_026853620.1:0-48823 GCF_026571515.1 Ruditapes philippinarum | reverse complement strand
AAAAAATAAGGTGGTCACACATATACGGTGCCATAGAGGGGACATAGGTACATAACATTTGAAATAAACTGAAGCGTTTTAAATAAAAAATAAACAAAAAAAGAATCTGCAAAAGATATATACTCGGAACTAAATAAAATGATATTTCTGCTGTTTTTTTTTGTTTTGTTTTTTTGTTCTTTTTTCTTCTTGCTTTCTTTTTGTTATTTTTTTCCGATGTCTTAAACCAATTAGAATGCAAAGTGTTTTCACCGCATTCGATTTTTTGGAGTTATTTTGCACAATAAATAATTATTCTTGAAAAACGGGATATCGGAATGGTCGTTAAAAAAAGTTACATAAAATGACACAAAAAAATAACGAGGAAAAATAGGTCATGCCCAATAATGTCCAAACAATTAGATCCGTTTAAGTATTTATCATATCGAGAAAAACACAGTTGATACAATTAATTTAAAAGTAAGGATATATTACCTGTTTTAGATAGATAATAAAAATTGAGCAAAATGCCGTGGTAGTACAAACTCTACAGACAACGGAGACACGCCCTTAAAGTGCAGCTCTAGAAAGGCCAAGTTCATTGTGAATTGTTTCTTTGGAGAGGAATGACAAAGAGTTGATTTGGTTGTTCTACAAATATTTGCTATGAACTATTTGCACTGTCTCTATAACAGCACAGCACATCCATTTACATTGATAAAAAATGTTAAACAATCAACTACATTAGCAAGCTTGTCTCATTTCATTTGCATACAATGTGATTGAAGAATCAAATTTGCATCCATTATTAGCTGGAGAGAAAGAATACAAGATAGAGTAATCATTATACAAAGTAATATGTCTGTAACGAACTAAATATATTTGGAAAATTCAATTACTAAACTTAAGTTTACGTTGGTATCATCTAATGCATTCGTGGAGTACATTTATATGTTATATTTTATTAAGGTATACGCATTTTACATAAGAGCTCCGCATGACAGAGCATTATACGCCCTAAGTATGCGTGTATGCGCTGCAATTAAGATGTACAATATTAAAATTATTGGACTCATTTGAAAAGAACCAGGCCGAGTTATTGACGAGAAAGGGTTGTACACAAGTGGCACTTTGACCTGTGGCTCACAGACTCCCCAACCTACCAAGTCTCACAAATGGTATCTTATTCCTTTCCAAACTGTTGATTGGACAAAGATGTCTCTCAAAAGATATCTAATAATTTAGTTCATTTTTCAAACCAAATATTCAGATTATAACTGCAATATAACTTTTATCATATATGTTTAGAAAACAATTCTTCATAAGCACTGACTACCTTTATGTTTCAAAATAAATGGATTAAAAAAAACGGATCTATTTTAATATCTCTGTATACAAAACGAATAATAAATATAATTTAACAACTGATTCAAAGACACTTCTTCCCTGCATAAATATTTCTAGAAAATAGAAGAAAAACTCTGAAATGTCACATCTCGCGTGGGGGAGTGACTTCACTGCACATATTTCCGAGAGAAACAGTGTATATAATTTCGAAAAAGGATGAGATTAAGATGTGTTCTGTCAGAGATTTCTCCTTTATAAAATTAGACTGGGTAATCTAAATTTGTTATTACTAACACACTAGCAGACACGGGAGATAATATAATAATGTTGTAATTTCTGAAAATATTTAGAACTAAAACCTCAAGAGAACACGGGACATCAAGTTAGAAAGGGGTTTGATGCTGCATTAGATTACAGTACTTAAAACAATGTCCATAAGAATAACAGGCTAAAGGAAATATTGATGGTCACACGAAATTTCCAGGATATTTGGATGAAAACAGTAGCCACTAGAGTGTTGACCAGATTTTTCTATTTTAATCTCCTGTGATCTAGGTTTTCATCCAAGATGACTCATGTTATAACTTATGCGAGCAATTACCTAGACAAGCATCCTGACAAAGTTTGATGAATATTTAGGCAAAAATGTGACCGCTAGAGTTTTTACGAACAAATGTGGACGGAGGACGGGCGACGGACATTCAACGACCCTAAAATCTCACCCTGAGCTAGCTCAGGTAAGATAAAAAAAAAAGGCCTTTTAAAATGGTCTTTTATTAACACAATTTGTAAAATTAATCAAGAAGAAAATGGTTGGATGATGTGCAAAATCTACGAACATGTTCAGTACAGATGATTCAAATGACTATATTAATTCAAGGTCTGACCTGATATATGCGTGCAATTATTAGAAAAAGGCCTGTACCGGGACTCAAAACGCCTAAAACATAAACTTAAATTTCTTACAAATACAGTCAAACGTGTATTAAGCGACCGGGCAAGGGAAACACCAAAAACGGTCGCTTAATGAAACGGTCTCTTAAGCCAGTCACTGTCAGCATGATATAAAAGTCAAAATTTATAAATGACATCTTTTCTATTCGATGGGATTGTTTTTCAACTTCATTTTTATATAAATGTTGAATAATAAGTACGGTCGGATAATCTAAACGGATGCAAATGTAAAAATAACGTTCCGATATTTATTGACAAAACAGTTTTGATCCAGTACGTACATGTTTGACATTTTTTCCAGAATTTTTTAACTTCTCCGTTGTTTTTCTTGTCTCCAACACGAAAACCCTATTAGTGAAGATGTTTCTGTTGTGCATTTTTTCATTTGAAATAAACAAACTACATCTATTTGTTACTATTAATTTAATGGCTGATCAAGTTCAAGGTCAATTCAATGCAGTCTAAATGTCAACAAGCGAAGCGTATACACCATCTCAGTATGGGCGGAGCGTTGCATTGTTTATCCGATATTATTGGATAATACACGTCACGCGTATACTTAACTTCATTTGCATACGCTAAAACGGTATGGGAAATAGAGTTTTTCACACGTTTATTGTTGTGTTTTGATTGCTGACACTTGTGACATAACGAGGTGGCGTTCTCTTAAAACACAATTACTTGACAGGTAAAAGTGGTCGTTTAATGAAAAGATTGATGTCAATTAGGTGACTAATTAGCGGTCGCTGGTCGCGTTGAGCAAAAGTCGCTTAATACATTAAAGATATAGAGAGAAAATGATCGGGGGGAATTTAAAGTGGTCGTTTAAGACAAAAGTCGCTTAATACACGTGGTCGCATGGGCAAGTTAGACTGTATTAGCTGGGACAATTAAATCAGAAAATAATTAGGCTATTTAAGAAATATTTAAGAAATGTACTCAGAAATAAATTGAAAATTGTACTTTTGTGGTAATATTAGTCCGATTTGAGTTAAAATCGTTGCATTTAGAATAATCATTTTGACCTCATGTGTCGCCTTATGATAGACAATTGCGTGTTATAGCTACTGTGTAGCAGGAGACACAGAAATTATTAACAGGGCAAAAATGATCTGTTACGCGACCAAAAAATCATTCAACTAGAAAACACGTGAACATGCGCAAGTACTTGAGCTATCGATCAATCCTGTAAAGTTTTATTGAAATTGCTTAAGTGGAATAAAAGGAGTAGTCCGGATGATTTAAAGGGCCATAACTCTGACAAAAAATTATTGAACCAGAACATGCCGATGATATGCACAACAAGACTTAGAACTGATCAGTCCTGTAAAGTTTTGATGAAATTGCATCAGTAGTTTCTGAACAGTAGTCCAGGCAAGCTGCTATGTTCTATGTAGCAGGCAACACTCAATAACATCGCGGCCAAAAATTATCAACCGGGAAACCCGTGAAAGATGCGCAATTACTTGAGGTACATACCAATCCTGTAAAGTTTCACTGAAATTGCATTAGTGGCTCACTCCGACTTTCCAGGTTAATTCTTTAACTGTTAAAAATGAAACAAAATTGAAAAGCGTTGCAACGCTTTTCATTCAAATGGGCCTGAGAAAAAACGCAAAAATACGATCTTCAGTTTATCACCAAGTATATTTCTTAATTATCTTTTCATAACTTTCTGTTTTAATTGTCCCAGCTCATTTATGTAAGGCTTTCAAATTTAATATTTGTATACTTTTAGACGTCAGACGAGTCCCTTTAAGTTATTAAGGGCAATAACTCTAAAACCCATGGGCATATTATAGATTTTATGGCGTTAGCCAAGCGTCATTCTCTTTGATCCAAATGACAGAATAGGCACCCCTACAATATCTCTTTTTCATAAAATGCATTTAACAACTCCTTTGTTAAACCCAACAACACTGACAGCCAGTTAACCTATAAATAGGAAGACCAATGCCTGCCAGAAACTACCAATACCCCCTTCCCCGCCCTCAAAAAAGTGAATCCACATAATTTGTATGAGACAAATGACCCCAAGATAAATTGTCCCAGACATTTTCCCTCGCTTTTCCATTACAAAGTCAATGCGCTCCCTTTGATCTAAAGAAATTGCCATAACTCATTGATGCCGGTGTTAAACAAATTTAATCTCGACTGCTAAAGCAGGCGGACAGACAATACTATTCCGTTCGATTAAATTTATGTGAATTTATTTTAGTAAGATTGTCTTGGAAGCTAAAGGCTTATTGAAACACTCTCATATCCGTTCCTGGAAACAACCAGTACAAAGCAATGAATGTAACGTTTCTTGCTCAAGGAAACAAAAGCTTTCCCTTGAAGGGGTCCGAACAACCCATGCAGCCAGCCATTTAATTTTATTTTCCGGGTATAAGAAAATAATGTAAAGAATGGTATGAACACATGAACTTGACAAAAGGCAGGACATAATGAAAGACAGACAGTCAAATTGATGACTATACAATCAAGCTGTTTTAATAAAATTTCTATAAACTACAAACTGGTTGAACTTGAAATCAAAACAGAAACATACACATCTTTTTTCTAAAAACAAATTCACCTTATCTAACATTTAAGAAACATGTTTGTGAGGTAGTCAAAAAATCTAACAAACTAACTTTAAACACAACAGATCTCAGAAAAAAGAATAATCTAAACACCATAGGCGTAGCAATTTCAATTAGTTCCGTATATACCCTCATTGTTGACGTCACTCTATACTGGTATGAATAACTTCTAACATTTAATTCACTTCAGAATTAGAATGTTCTATTCAAGATGGATTAATCATGTACTACATGTATATCATTAATTTAAACTAGAACTCCGCGAGTCGGATGTGTCGCCTTGTGAACAATGTAGTTTAGGAGAAATGGCCCGGACAAAAATGAAGTATGAAAAATAACAAAGGGCAATAACTAAAAAAATAATAAGTGCAGAGCAGCAGTTTCTGTGCACTGCACTTCTTATCAATAAGATCTATCATTCTATGATGTTTCAAGTCCATAGCTTTCATACTTGAGGAGAAATGACCAGGACAAAAATAAAGTAAGAAAATCAACAAAGGGCAATAACTCAAAAAATAAGAAATGCAGAGAATCAGTTCTTATGCACTGCACTTTTTCTTAATGAGATCTATCATCCTATGAAGTTTCAAGTCCATAACTTTTATACTTTCGGAGAAATGGCCTGGACAAAAATTAAGTATGAAAATTAACAAAGGACCATAACTCAAAAAATAAGAAATGCAGAGTACCGGTTCTTGTGCACTGCACTTCTTCTTAATGAGATCTATCATCCTATGAAGTTTCAAGTCCATAGCTGTTATACTTAAAGAGAAATGGCCCGGACAAAATTAAAGTATGAAAATAAACAAAGGGCAATAACTCAAAAAATAAGAAATACAGAGTACCTGTTCTTGTTCACTGCACTTCTTCTTAATGAGACCTATCATCCTATGAAGTTTCAAGTCCATGGCTTTTATACATTAGGAGAAATGGCCTGGACAAAAATAAAGTATGAAAATTAACAAAGGGCAATAACTCAAAAATTAGGAAGTGCAGAGTACCGGTTCTTATGCACTGCACTTCTTCTTAATGAGATCTATCATCCTATGAAGTTTCAAGTCCATAGCTTTTTTAGTTGAAGAGAAATGGCCTGGACAAAAATTAAGTATGAAAATTAACAAAGGACCATAACTCAAAAAATAAGAAATGCAGAGTACCAGTTCTTGTGCACTGCACTTCTTCTTAATGAGATCTATCATCCTATGAAGTTTCAAGTCCATAGCTGTTATACTTAAGGAGAAATGGCCCGGACAAAATTAAAGTATGAAAATAAACAAAGGGCAATAACTCAAAAAATAAGAAATGCAGAGTACCTGTTCTTGTTCACTGCACTTCTTCTTAATGAGACCTATCATCCTATGAAGTTTCAAGTCCATGGCTTTTATACATTAGGAGAAATGGCCTGGACAAAAATAAAGTATGAAAATTAACAAAGGGCAATAACTCAAAAATTAGGAAGTGCAGAGTACCGGTTCTTATGCACTGCACTTTTCTTAATGAGATCTATCATCCTATGAAGTTTCAAGTCCATAGCTTTTTTAGTTGAAGAGAAATGGCCTGGACAAAAATTAAGTATGAAAATTAACAAAGGACCATAACTCAAAAGATAAGAAATGCAGAGTACCTGTTCTTGTGCACTGCACTTCTTCTTAATGAGATCTATCATCCTATGAAGTTTCAAGTCCATAGCTGTTATACTTAAGGAGAAATGGCCCGGACAAAATTAAAGTATGAAAATAAACAAAGGGCAATAACTCAAAAAATAAGAAATGCAGAGTACCTGTTCTTGTTCACTGCACTTCTTCTTAATGAGACCTATCATCCTATGAAGTTTCAAGTCCATGGCTTTTATACATTAGGAGAAATGGCCTGGACAAAAATAAAGTATGAAAATTAACAAAGGGCAATAACTCAAAAATTAGGAAGTGCAGAGTACCGGTTCTTATGCACTGCACTTCTTCTTAATGAGATCTATCATCCTATGAAGTTTCAAGTCCATAGCTTTTTTAGTTGAAGAGAAATGGCCCGGACAAAATTAAAGTGTGAAAATTAACAAAGGGCAATAACTCAAAAAATAAGAACTGCAGAGTACCGGTCCTTGTGCACTGCACTTCGGGTTATTGAAGGAAGCATGCATACCAAGTTTGAAGTCAATCAGACTTATAGTGACTGAGTTATGCTCCGGACAAGCTTTAGGGGACGCCGACGACGACGCCGACAACGACGCCGACACAGACGCCGCCGACAAAAGTAACCCCTATATGTCACCTTTTCAAGGCGACACAAAAATTATGATACATTTTTTGTTATACCACACCAGTCTGTGCAGCTAACCGGCTTTTCTGTATGTAACCAGTAATTACCAATCTCACCTTTGCTGGATAACTAACCAGTAAATACCAATCTCTTTTTCTGGATAACTTAACAGTAATTATCAATCTATCCTTTTCTGGATAACCTCCTTATCTGGATAACTAACCAGTAATTACCACTCTCACCTTTTCTGGATAACTAACCAGTAAATACCAATCTCTTTTTCTGGATAACTTAACAGTAATTATCAATCTCTCCTTTTCTGCATGACTAACCAGTAATTACCAATCTTTCCTTTTCTGGATAACTAACCAGTAGTTACCAATATCTCCTTTTCTGGATAACTTACCAGTAATTACCAATATCTTCTTATCTTGATAACTCACCAGTAAATACCAATCACTTTTTCAAGATAACTAAACAGTAATTACCAATCTCTCCTTTTCTGGATAACTAACCAGTAATTACCAATCTCTCCTTTTCTGGATAACTAACCAGCAATTACCAATCTCTCCTTCCAGTTATTATCAATCACTCCTTTTCTAGATAACTAACCAGTAATTACCAATTTCTCCTTTTGTGGATAACTAAACAGTAATTACTAATCTCTCCTTAAATGACAGACTTCTAACTGCACATGAAAAATGACTATTAGACTCAATGATCAATTGTAGTTACTGTAGTAGTGAAATCATACCTTCTCTGAGGACCGAACCAGCAACCTCTGGTTTACAGAATTAATCTGATTGACCTTGAACCTTGTTTTTAGTCATACAATTTATTCAAACAAGGACTGTACAAGTTTCTGTATTCTCTATAGTCTGTTTAGTCAAGCTGATAAATCTTAACATGAGATTCTTTAAGAAAAAAACACAAGTTTTATATAAATTTAGATATTTTCAAATCACAACAAAACATACACATAAAGTAACTATTGTTCTGGTTAATTAAGAAGCAGTTTTTTGTTATAATTATTAAACATATAACATGATTACAGGTTATTTAACAGTGAACTGTTCAATACTGATTACAGGAATATATTTTGAGGAGCATGAATACAAAGTTTGAGATGGTGCAAGTGGTTGAAGATCAGTAAAGTTATATATGCTTTAACACATAACTTGCTGAATTTGTGTTATTAATTTGCCCCAATTTTAATCTAAAACATTCTATTCCGAGGGTAAGGATTTTTATATTGAAATTTAATACAAGAGGGAAAGAATAACCACTTTCGATTTCCAGCAGTCAGGGATTAAAATCTACAGAGTATGGCGTCTCGGGGCAGTCACCTCATTTCTGGGGCATTCCTGGTCATCTGGGACGTTATGGTAAGTATATTTGTTTTGTTTGTCTAAGTGGGTTTTACGTCACACTGACACATTTTAGGTCACATGGGATGTTTCAGCTTTACTGGTAGGGGAAGACCTCGTCCATTATTTTAGGCACAAACAGGCACCTGAGTAGAACCACCAGCTAGCTGGATAGCTTCCTCACATGAAAGAATCCAAAGTCCCTATCCGGATTGGAACCAACAGCGGTGAGGGCCATGTATGTCTACACAATCTTGTTATCATTAAAATAAAAATGTCCTTGTTTTAAAATAATAATATTTGATCTCTATTAAGTATAGCCAGCAATGTGACCTTAAAGAAACTCCACTGAGGTCCAAAGGCCTAAATCATAAAATTTCAAATTCTTGGACACTTAAATCAGAAATTGATTAAAAAATAATTATGAAATATAGTCGGAAATATATTGAAAATAGTACTTTAATGTTATTATTAGTCTCTTTTGTGTAAAAACCTTGCAACACTTTTCAATTTTTGGTCATTTTTAACAATTAGAATAATTATTCTGGAAAAAGTGAATGATCTGAACTTTTGCAAACAAGTTATTGGTCTAGATCTTCATGAAATGGTACATATAAATCTCGAAAATTTATTTCAAGCATTTTAAGCATTGCCATGTCAAAAATGCTATGCTTTTGAAAGTAATATGTGATTCATAGGACACATTTATTACAACATATTAATTAATATCATATGTATCGGGTGTCACAAATTTCTCTCTAAATACATCTGATGGTCCAAAAAATACATTATTTACATACAAATTGTCTTTCATTTCATTTTAGAAATTGTAGACAATAACAAATTAAGTTGTTATACTAACAACAAGAGGGCCATGATGGCCCTGAGGTCGCTCACCTGTATATAGCCCCCCCCCCCCCCCCCCAATTTTTACCCAAGGGCTTTTATTTGTTTATTTGAACAGACTTGGTGGACACCCATAAGAAGATGTTTCATGCAAAACATTCAAGTTCTAGCTCATTAGGTTTTTTAAAAGAAGATTTTTTTAGTTTTTACTATACACATATAGTTAGAAACAATGACACCCCTCGGGCAGGGCCAGTTTTGACCCCTGGGCTTTTATTTGAACAAACTTTGTAGATATTTACTTAAAGATGTTTCATGCTTAATATCTAAACTCTAGCTATTTGGGTTTTTTCAAAGAAGATTTTTAAGTTTTTGCTATACACATATAAGGAAAATCAATGACCCCCGGGGCAGGGCCAGTTTTGACCCCAGGGCTTTTATTTGAACATACTTGGTAGACACCCATTAGAACATGTCTCATGCTAAATATCTTAGCTCTAGCTCTTTGGGTTCTTTAAAAGAAGATTTTTTAAGTTTTTACTATATGCATATAGGGAAAATCAATGACCCCCTGGGGCGGGGCCAATTTTGACCCCAGGGCTTTTATTTGAACAAACTTGGTAGACATTCACTAGAAGATGTTTCATGCCAAATATCTAAGCTCTAGCTCTTACAGTTCTTTAAAAGAAGATTTTTTAAGTTTTAATATATGCATATAGGGCAAATCAATGACCCCCCGGGGCCGGGCCAATTTAGACCCCAAGGCTTTTATTTGAACAAACTTGGTAGACATTCACTAGAAGATGTTTCATACCAAATATCTAAGCTCTAGCTCTTACAGTTCTTTAAAAGAAGATTTTTTAAGTTTTAATATATGCATATAGGGAAAATAAATGACCCCCTGGGGCGGGGCCAATTTGGACCCCAGGGCTTTTATTTGAACAAACTTGATAGACATTCACTAGAAGATGTTTCATGCCAAATATCTAAGCTCTAGCTCTTACAGTTCTTTAAAAGAAGATTTTTTAAGTTTTTACTATATGCATATAGGAAAAATCAATGACCCCCCGGGACGGGGCCAATTTTGACCCCAGGGCTTTTATTTGAACAAACTTGGTAGACATTCACTAGAAGATGTTTTATGCCAAATATCTAAGCTCTAGCTGTGACGGTTCTTTAAAAGATTTTTTAAGTTTTTACTATTTGCATAGGGAAAATCAATGACCCCCCAGGGCGGGGCCAATTTTGACCCCAGGGCTTTTATTTGAAAAAACTTGGTAGACACTCATTAGAAGATGTTTCATGCCAAATATCTCAGATCTAGCTCTTACAGTTCTTTAAAAGAAGATTTTTTAAGTTTTTACTATATGCATATAGGGAAAATCAATGACCCCCCGGGGCGGGGCCAATTTTGACCCTAGGGCTTTTATTTGAACAAACTTGGTAAACACTCATTAGAAGATGTTTCATGCCAAATATCTAAGCTCTAGCTCTTAGGGTTGTTTAAAAGAAGATATTTAAAGATTTTTCTTTCGGTTGCCATGGCAACCAGAGTTCTGCATGGAATTAAATTCTTTGAACAATTTTTAAAGGTGACCACCAAAGGAACATTCCTGTGAAGTTTGGATGAAATTGGCTCAGTGGTTTATGAGGAGATGTCATTTAAAGCAAAAGTTTACGGACGGACAATGGACGGACGACAGACGGACGGACGCCGGACAAAAAGCAATCACAAAAGCTCACCCTGTCACTTTGTGACAAGTGAGCTAACAAAAAATGCATGTCAATTTTGTTTGAAAAAAAAAAAGATATTATTTATCAATGCAACAATGTTGAAACTAGCTGATTTTGTATAGAGTGTCTTACATTCTTACATAAAATTAATAACCCATTTGACCAGCACAAGAATAAGCTACTTTAACCCTTTATACTGGTTAAGATTCATACAACAACTAATGACCAAGATCAGCCTGAACATCTATGGTATCTAAAAAAAGGTCTGCACTTGTTGCTATTCAGACTGTTAGTATGTTGAAATTTCCCCTAAAAACTAAGACAAGTTTTAGCAAGATTGACCAGCACCGTCTGGGAATCGAACCTGGGTCATCTGATTCACACTCCAATGCTCTACCTATTTATTGAGCTAAATGGGTAGTTTAAAGTTCTAACAACTTTATACAAAACCATATATATGTTAGGATTGTAGTTTGTTGGGCAAGTAACAATTCATTTTGGTTTACTGATTCATAAATAATGTACAGCACAAACCAGATTACAAAGAGATTAAAACCAGGATGATATTCTTTCAATATTCTTTCAATGTAATACTGAAAATGCTTGCTGTAAAATAAATAAACTTGTGAAAAAATATTCAGTGCTTTTTTGTTTCCTTTCAAAACCTAAGCTGACACCTCTTCCAGCGATAATTAAAAATATCTGAGAATGTGTACCTTATAATTCTAATTCACATAAAGGACATTGGAATAAATGCTGCTACCTGCAGTCTTAGTAAATATCAAAGCAAGAGATATGTATAATGTACAACATTCTTAAACATCAGACAAAACTTTACACAACAAATGTTTTTCAGAAACTTTATACAAAATATTAATCAAAAAGTTTACACAAAAAATATTTTTCACAAACATTACACAAAAAATATTTGTCAGAAACTTTACACAAAAAAAAATATTTTCACAAACTTTACATAAAAAATACTTTCAGAAACTTAATACACACGAAACATGTATCAGAAACTTTCCACAGTCATAAAATATACAATATATTTAATTTGTGATATGAAAAAAAGAGCAAATCTTGAATACATATAGCTTATGTGTATAGAAACACTGTCAAAAATATATGTGAACACAGTAAAGAAGTGATTTAACACTGTATGGCAGCAACTTTTCCGGTTTCTTTACTGCCTACCTCACCAACACAGATCCATCTGGCTGTCCAAAGTATGCTTTCTTGGCCATGTTTACAAACAAGCCTGTCTCTACCACACCTAACATAAAGACAAATTAAAAAAGTTTGCTTTATTATTTCATACTATAAGGATCTTACAAAGGCTGGAAGAACAGACTGAAATATCTAGCTCTCAGGCCACTGTTTCCGGTGACTGCTCTGGGGGTAACAAGGCTGTGCCAAGTTTCCACTGAACAGTTAAAACCAGAGAGCTAGATATTCCTGTCATTGATAACTGCCAGTGTGTTTGATTCTTCTTCTGGAATATTACATACATACATGTATTAACTATATTTCAGAAAAATTTACAAAAACTAGTATTTTCATTAAGTACTTTTTTCTAACTATAGCATATGTATTTAAAACTTCATTCATAATGGCAAAATGTCACCCTAACAAAGCAATTCATTCATAAAAAGCGTGTAGGAATGACATAATTGAAAATTGACAACTTGTCCTGCAAGGAGGTATAAGACAGGTTTTTCTAGCACCGATACAAACAGTAGATAAATAATATCTGTCATATTTTGAGGTCGACTGAGGGACGGATATTCCAATCCCAACCGCAAACATATGTCAGATATTTTTTCTTGCTTATTCTTCCTTATTCCAGTATATTTTAAGTACTTTATCCTGAATGTCAATGGAAATTTATAACATTACAACCGAAACTACTTTCGTACAACAGCGTATGAATTGCAACTTCATTCATAACATCCTATGATCCTAAGCATGCCGTTGTACAGCATGTGACTCATCTGGCACCCCCATGCCAGATGAAATTTCCGGTATGGGTAAATCTCACGGAAACGCCAGTCTGATATGCAAGAATATCCTGTCTTGATATGCAAGAAAATTAGGAGGTCAACCATTCAACTACAGGATCACCCCATGTGACCAGTACAGACCAAGATCAGCTGGGAAATCCATGCCTTGTTCAATATTCAGTCAGAATATATTTTAAAATTTTCGTTAAAAATGATGAGTAAATGTTTTTGTCTAGATTTTGTCCCTTTTTTTTTTTTTTGTTCCAACGAGATGACCTTAATTAGATTTTTTTTGACAATATATTTGCATGATCTTTCACTTAAAAATTAAGCTCAAAACACCCAAGGTTAGCCAAAATCATCTTTCCTGTTTCTGTGCTATTTGACTGAAACTGTGTTGGTGTGCCATCAAACAAACATAAGTAAAACACCTTACATTGAAGCTTTTGATCTAAGTGTGCAGACAATCATACTAAAAGATGTCCCATTCTCCTTGAAATTAAGCTTGATGGATGAATAACTATCATATTGTCTCCCTGCATAAGTGATAACATGCAGAAGAAAATAAGATTTATTTTTGGTAAAAAATGCCTCACTTAAATGTATCATAAACATACTTGAAAAACTTTATTAAAATTGATGGAATTTCAAAATTTTATTAGTGAATTGAGACAAATTTAAATAGGAGACAGAAATCCCTGCAGTCTGAAAGAAAAAAAAATGTTATTCCTCTCATTTTATAGAAATTACACGGAATTTGTGCAGACTTGTCTTTTAAAATAATAAGGGGAAGATTTTATCTTAAGGTAATACATCTTTCTTCGACACAAACGTCTCAAACATGTGCACATTAATGGCCAAGTTTTCCTTAACAAAGTTAATTTACATTTTACGTATCTGTGACACTTTCCTCCTCGCAGTAATTAACGTGCCTGCACACATTTCTATACCATAATCAATCAAACAAGTTTTATTTCCTCTTTTATTACTCATGTTTTATACTAATGCTTTTCATAAGAAATCACAGTGCACAATAAGCTTCGTATATTCACAGAGAAAATAGAATTTATCTATTATAGCAGAACAAATATTGAATGCATAAGACTTGTTCATTACCATAAATGAATAGAAATCAAGAGATGTTTGTAAAACATGTTACATGCATGAACATGCCCCTCTAATGGAAAACATTTAGTCATGAGACAATACTTATCTTTGCTTAAGGTCACTATGATATGGGAGTCTATGACATCTAGACCCCTTGACACCTCGACCCCTTGACACCTCGACCCCTTAGACATCTCGACCCCTGACACTTAGACCCCTAAGACACTTAGACCCCTTAAATATACCTGACATTTCGACCCCTTAATTAATGTATTGTTATATTAGAAAAGATCGTGCTTTTCTAAAAATAAAAAACAAAGTAATGACTAGGTAAGAACATTTTCAGCCGTTTATTTATCATTTATGTATATTATTTACAAAAACAGTAACACAAATAAATATGCATGTACACACGTTACATTGAAATAACAATACATAGAATACGCAGACACTATCACTCTCTTTATATACATGTATGTAATAACTACAATATTTACAATATATACACTTTTTGAAACTGTATTTTTGTATTTCTTATTGATAATCTTTTTTCCAATTATACATTTCCTTGTCTGCTGGATCAACGGAATTGTCATGATCAGGTGTTGCTTGATCTGAAGGAGAGTCACTGCAAATACTACAACTGAACTGTACAACGCTTACGTGCCATGTAATACCGGTAATCGATTCTACTGATACCTGCAAAACACAAATTTTTCATCTTATAACAGAACAGAACATATAACAGAACATATATTTTAATTTGAATTAAGCATATACAGCTCATCTTCATATACAACAAATATATACATGCATGAATATGAAAAATGGTAAACGCATATCAATAAATGAAATAAACTAGTGAGAGTGTATAACAACACATGTAATATTTACAATCCTTATATAACTTTAAACAATACAACAAGGTGGTCTTATATAGCATTATCCGGCATTCAATGAATCAAATCTCAATTTAAAAGCTTTATTACAATATATAGCTAATTTTGTTAACACCGATTTCCTTTCTGAATTCAGCAATTCTAAAAATTTGAACATGCTAGGGTTTCTTGTAAAATAGTTGGATATATACTGTTTCCTAAGAGAATCATACAAAGTACAAATCAATACAAAGTGATATTCATCTTCGATGTCATTATTGTTGCAAATGGTACATTTCCGGTCATTTCTATCAATATTATTGTGTCTACCTGTTTCTATTAATAAATTGTGAGATGATAATCTAAGTTTAGCTAATATATTTCTTAATTTCATAGAGTCAACAATATCCAGGTATTTAGACCTGCTAAAATCGGTTTTGACATGTTTATACAAATACAAAGAAGAACAAATATGTACACTAGAATGCCAATTTGTGATATAAATATCTTTTAAACGACCATGTAGGACTGGTATTAATATATTTAGCTTAACTGATTCTGGATACATCCACACATCATTAAATCCAGCACTTTGCAAAAGTGTTTTTACTTTAGACAACCAATTTACAGTATTAGACTTTGACTCTATCTCCAATCTCTGACAATTAACAATATAATTTAATATACAATTGCTTGTTTTATTTTGGTATAATTTTAAAAAATATTTAACAATCCTTACATGACGTGAAATATACAATGGAAATCGGCCTACTTCTGCAATTAGTGAAAGAGTATTTGTTGACATTTTCACATTAAGCAACCATTTACAGAACTTCTTATGTTTTCTGGGCATTTGAAACTTTGAATACAGTAACAATACTTCCATGCATACACTATTTTAACAATAATCCGTCTGATTTAGAGATTTAATCCATTTTTTCTCAATTTTTACCAAGAGCTTTTCAAAATTTGCTACCATTTTTCACGCATGCGCATTATCTTTATAACACAATTAACAAAATAAAGTTATGTTTATTGATAATACATGTTTATACCGTTCTAATGAGCGATAATCGGATTAGTATCGGTAAGCGCCGGTGTTAATCCAATTACGTGTCACTGAACAAACACATACATGTATGACCGATAATTTGATTAATAAACGGCACGCGCCGGTGTTTATCCTATCACGTGTCACTGATTAAACATTTACATGTATGACATTAAACCAGCCCACGGGAGATGTATGATGATAATTTATTAAAGTCATTTTCATTTTTTTGTGGTCAAACTATCTATGAAAGTGATTAAATGTGTATCAAAAATAAATCCTTATTATTTAATTATTTTTATTGGATACAGTTGATAACCGCAGATTCTAATTTTCACAGTTACGAATTTTAATTGTTTTAGTAGCGTGTCATATACATTTTTTGTAAATATCTGACAGACCAAGTCAATAGATATATCTTCAACTATATCATTTACCTAAAAGTACTGATTTTTATTTTATTTTGATAAATATGGGGCGGGGGTCAGCTTCCGCAATTATTACGCAATTCCGTAAACTTTTACACACAATTCAATATTTCATTTAGTATAAACGTTCATTGCCAATGTAACATTATTATGTCTTACAAAACAATAAAGTTTACAAATTTTTAGTTATTATTGATACGACTTTCGTATGAATTATATGTAAATGGAAAAATGAAACATTACTCACCAGTGTTGCAGGTTCTGTGCAAATATCACATGTAACGGCATGTTGTAAAGGACGAACAGTCTCCTTGCACGTGATACACAAAACGGACATTATCATTTAATAAATAATCATTTAATAAATTAGCATTTAATAAATTAATATGATTATGACAAATATATACACAAAAAAGGTCTGTAATAATATTCCTTCAATTCAGGCAATATTAATAGGAAACACGCTTAATGTTAATAAAACTGAAATGTTGTAGAAAATACTCGTTTTTATGTATATCTTCACAAATTTGAGTAAATGATATTATTAAAAAATGTGTGTAAATAATTAGCAAAGGCTTTCTATAACATCAAAGATCATTTGTAACTTGCGATATTATATATCTAATAAAGAATTGTTACTTAATGCGCTAATGACGAAATTATAAATTAGCACCATAACATTAAACCACGGGACTTTAATCTGATTTTAGCCCGTAATTAAACAAATGAAAACTGTGATTTGTTTATTAATCACCAAAATTAGATTTTAAAAAATGTAAATTTTGCAACTGATATTTCAGAAAAACAAATAAATTTAAACAAAAATCTTAAAGATTTTATATAAGTCCTACAATATTTTCAAAATATATTTACTGTTCTTTTAAAGTCCAGCATTTAAAACAGGGGTCGAAATGTCTTAGTCAGTAGGGGTCGAAAAGTCATCTTACAAGGGGTCTAAGAGTCAAGGGGTCTAGATGTCATCTTAATATCCTAAGGGGTCGAGAAGTCAAGGGGTCTAGATGTCTTACTTGCTGATATGGCACTTAGACCAACTATCCTCAAAATCAATTGGGGTCAGCTACTGGTCATGACCAACTACCACACTTAATCTTAGGACAGAAGGCCATAGCATTTTTTAGTTATTGGTCGAACAAGCTTTTAGTGGTCAAAGCCATGGTGAACATTCTTCTCTTGTTTTTTGTTGTTTTTATGCCCCCATTTCGAAGAAAAGGGGGTATATTGCTTTGCACTTGTCGGTCCGTCGGTCCGTCGGTCCGTAGACCAAATGGTTTCCGAGTGATAACTAAAGAACCCTTAGGCCTAGGAACTTCAAACTTGGTATGGTGATTGGTCATGACCAGTAGATGAACCCTATTGATTTTGGGGTAAAGGGGTCAAAGGTCAAGGTCACATTGACCTTGTAAGCAAAAACGGTTTCCAATCAATAACTAAAGAACCTTAAGGCCTAGGAACTTCAAACTTGGTATGGTGATTGGTCATGATCAGTAGATGACCCCTATTGATTTTGGGGTCAAGGGGTCAAAGGTCAAGGTCACATTGACCTTGTAAGGAAAAACGGTTTCCGATCAATAACTAAAGAACTTTAAGGCCTAGGAACTTCAAACTTGGTATGGTGATTGGTCATGATCAGTAGATGACCCCTATTAATTTTGGAGTCAAGGTGTCAAAGGTCAAGGTCACATTGACCTTGTAAGCAAAAACGGTTTCCAATCAATAACTAAAGAACTTTAAGGCCTAGGAACTTCAAAGTTGGTATGGTGATTGGTCATGATCAGTAGATAACCCCTATTGATTTTGGAGTCAAGGGGTCAAAGGGCAAGGTCACATTGACCTTGTAGGTAAAAATGCTTTCCAATCAATAACTTAAGAACCCTTAGGCCTAGGAACTTCAAACTTGGTATGGTGATTGGTCATGACCAGCAGATGACCTATTGATTTTTGGGTCAAGGAGTCAAAGGTCAAGGTCACATGGACCTTGTAGGTAAAAACGGTTTCCGATCAATTAACTAAAAAGGCTTAGGCCTAGGAACTTCAAACTTTGTATGATGATTGGTCGTGACCAGCAGATGACCCCTATTGAGTTTTGGGTCAAGGGGTCAAAGGTCAAGGTCACATTGACCTTGTAAGTAAAAACGGTTTCTGATCAATAATTTAAGAACGCTTAGGCCTAGGAACTTCAAACTTGGTATGGTGATTTGTCATGACCAGCAGATTACCCCTATTGATTTTGGGATCAAGGGGTCAAATGTCAAGGTCACATTGACATTGTAAGTAAAAACGGTTTCTGATCAATAACTAAAGAACGCTTCGGCCTAGGAACTTCAATCTTGGCATGGTGATTGGTCATGAGCAGCAGATGACCCCTATTGATTTTTGGGTCAAGGTCACATTGACCTTGTATGTTAAAACGGTTTCCGATCAATAACTAAAGAACCCTTAGGCCTAGGAACTTCAAACTTGGTATGGTGATTGGTCATGACCAGCAGATGACCTTTTGATTTTGGGGTCAAGGGGTCAAAGGTCAAGGTCACATTGACCTTGTAGGTAAAAACGGTTTCTGATCAATTAACTAAAAACGCTTAGGCCTAGGAACTTCAAACTTTGTATGATGATTGGTCGTGACCAGCAGATGACCCCTATTGAGTTTTGGGTCAAGGGGTCAAAGGTTAAGGTCATGACCAGTAGATACTTGATAACCCTTATTAATTGTTTGATCACTGGGTCAGAAGTCATGCATAATAACCTTATCACATGACTAATTGGCTGCTGATAGGGGGCATACATGTTTTACAAACATATCTTGTTTTTTAAAAGATTTTGCTCATATGGACACGTGCAGCTTTAAAGCATATTTTTATCTTAAGTCACATAAACAATGTTAAGGTAATATGGCAACTTTCCAGCTTCACAGATAAATGAAAATTCCCTTTAAGACACAAGCAGGCACCTGGGTAGAACAACTGACCTTCCATAATCTAGCTAGATAGCTTCCCCTCATGAAACAATTCAATGTTCCTAAGCAAGACTCGAACCGATAGCAGTGTGGCACAACTTGTTTGAAGTTTGAAACTATAACCACTCAGCCCTATTTTAAAGCATAAGTCTTAATTTTGAAGAATATGATATTTAAATTAAGTACTAGAAGCATCACCTACCTGGTATCATTTTTAACTTTGTGTTTATTTCTTGCCAGTTCCCAGGTTTATCAAATACCCAGTCCAATATAAAGTTTCCGTTATCTGTCACAACTGGCCCCTGTAAATATTATGTAATTGTGAAACTAACCTACTAAATTTCTTAAATGGAGCCGAATGAGGTACGGTCCAAAAGCCTACATAAAAATATAAAATTTAACTTTCATATATACATGTAGATCACCTGGGGTATTTAAACCACAAAGATATGCAATTAAAAAATAAACTAAAATTTAAAATCAAATGGTTATGCTTTTCCTAACCTGATTTGTTCAATTTAGGCTCATTTTTTACAATGAGAATAATTCATCTAGAACCATGGCTGTCGGTAGGACAGCTTGCTCAACTATTCTTAGTGCCTGATATATCTTGTAAAACAAGAGCTTGGATAATGAAGAATTTTCCAAAAAGGGCCATAATTCTTCCAAATCCATGTTACGGTTTAGACCTGTTCACTAATTAGGGGAGATAGTGTTTAAGTGACCATATAGCTCAGTCGGTAGAGACATATAATGGTATTCAGGGGGTCCTGGGTTTGAGTCCTTGTCAAGCTGCACATTTTCTCACCATTTGACACTACTGGTTATCTGTAACTCTGAGAAATCTGAGTATGGGGAGATATTGTTTAAGTGAGTAAGTGACTGGAAAGCTCAGTCAGTAGAGCCACAGAACGGTATTCGAGAGTCTCAGGTTCGAGTCCTGGTCAGGCTGCACATTTTTTCTTACCCTAATTAGAAAACAGTTCTAGTAATTATCAATTTTCTCCCCAAGTGACAGACTATTTATTTGACATAAATTCTGAATCAGAGGTGAGAAACAAATGACCATTAGACTCAATGTACAAGACTTATTGTCACGGAGAAAATACCTCTCTCCAAAGCTTTCATTTCATATGTATATATCATGAATAAATTTGTGTCAACCCCATGGTCAAAATAACTGGCATAATTAAGCTGAAAACATTCTCCTTTGAATATTCCATTTATCTGTATAACAACATAATAATCCAGCTTCAAAACCAAAAATATTTTCAAATATTAGTTCAAATATACCATTTTACTTTTGCCCATTCTAAGCTGAGCTGATCCACCAAGTAGCTCCACAATCTGAAGCTGTATAGGTCTGTATGCAATGTCTATCACCTCTAATGGAATGCCTTGTTTCCATGTTGTTCCCAAAGTTTCCACATTTTTTCTGATAAATTATAATTATATTGTGTATAAATGTATGTTGTGGTTTTGTTGTTGTTGGGTATCAAGTGGCATCAACACAGTATAGATCAACTGGTGACTTTCAAGCTTTTACTGGTGGAGGAATACCTCAGGTATTCTTCCATGCATCATTTCAGGCACAAACAGACACCTGAGAAGAACCACAGACGTTCTGTAAGCTAGCTGAATAGCTTCCTCAGTAGTGAGGGGCAAGTGGTTTGAAGCCAACAATGTCAACCATTCAGCCATGGTGGTATTTCAGCCATGGTGGTATAAATATATGTCAGTTTTAAAAATCCTTGCAGAATAAATGCAAATATTTTATGTCAAATTTGTTTAAGTTTTAAGTCAGACTGCCACTATTTATATGGCTACATTCCCATTTAACTAGTAGACCAGTGTCACCTCTCAGGCTTTCAGGTGTCCCTTGATGCATTGTTACAGTCATGAGCTTTTACCGGAATAGAACAACTGTCCTTCCATCAACACTGTTATTTAATGTCTTTTGATAATTTTGCATTATATTCTCTTTTAAACTTTCTATAAATTCTACTAGTATGCTAGAACTATTTACTTTTTTTTCCTGTATTACTGTTTTACACTGTATGATTCATCATTCATAATTTAAATTATGTTTTGCAAATCTATAAATTAACCCTAAAATGTCAAAACAATCACATTAAATGTTATCATATATTCTTAATCACTCTGCTATTTTCAACAGGAGGGAGAAGTAACAAGTTACTTCCATACTTTATAAAGAACTGATCAAGCTTGATTGTGGAGGAAGCTATAAGGTTATAGACACACCATCAAAATCTGTTCCTGGAACCAGAACTAAGCAAATTAGTGTAAAAATTCTAGCTAATTCAAAACAAAACTACACCTTGGCCCTTGACGGTGGCTGAGCCCACACAGCAGTATTTATATTACTAGCCCTCAGGGTTAACCTCTCAACCAAGCCGCCTATTATTTAATTTCTTCATATATTTTCTCTAAGACAGTTCCTTATCTACTCCTTTTGAATCATCTTCACTGATCACTATTTACTTACCTGATTCAGAATCAGTACTTACTTACAAATTGTATTTCAACGTTCAAAGTGTGTAAATATCCACAAACCTTGAATCAGCAATTATGATCAAGGATTTGGCACAGTTAGCTACAATTTTCTCCTGAGTTAGACATCCACCTCCGCCCTTTATACACACCAAGTTGGCATCCACTTCATCTGCTCCATCAATAGCTACATCTAACTGTATAATATATATAAGATATATGAGCCGCGTCATGACAAAACCAACATAGTGCATTTGCGACCACCATGGATCCAGACCAGCCTGCGTATCCGTGCAGGATCCATGCTGTTTGCTATCAGTTTCTCTACTTGTAATAGGGTTGGTAAGTGAACAGCATGGATCCTGATCAGACTGTGCGGATGCGCAGGCTGGTCTGGATTCATGCTGGTCGCAAAGGCACTATGTTAGTTTTGTCGTGACGCGGCTCAATTATATCTTTTTCGAAACCACTCTAGACATAAAACGTTGACAAACAAGTAAGGAAAACTTTGAAATTGAAAAAAATGAACCCTAAAGACCCTTTACCTGCCAAATTGAAAATGTTGCAGTCCCCTCTTGATTAAGCATGTTCAGCTCAGTTGGTACAGCTGCAGAACAGTATTCCAAGAGTCCAAGTATACAGTTCCAGTCAGGCTGTGACATTTGACGCCATGGGGGACTGTGATTGCATACAACTCAAGAGTTAAATTCAAAATGCCATGTAACCCTGAGAAATTCGAGGACAAATTTCAAAACAGCAGGGGAATAGGTCATAATTTAGAACTGTTAACTATTTAGGGGAGATGTTTTACCGTAAAGCTTGACAACAAGGGGTATTCTGAAGGTTCGAGTCCTAATCAGGCTGCACATTTTTCTCATTCCTTGACAGTTATCTTTTGATTGTTTATAGCTAAAATTTATGCATTCAGCTACATTTATGAATAATGTTTGTTATAATGTTCCAGATGTTAAAATTAGTGGTACAGGGACAAAAGTAATATTGACATGTGTTGGCATAAAATATTATCTATGACAAAAATATTAAAAAGTCTTTTGTACACTATTTTCTATATGGCATGATTTTTTTAAAATAAATGTAACTGGTATTGTTATCTACTTACACCCACAACCCACCCCTACCCTGCCCCCATCGCCACCCCATAATATTCAGAATACTTTACCTTAGGGTATTGCTCTAAAGTGCCAAGAACCAATCCATTATCAACAATCAACTGTTTGGCCTGAAATTGAACACAAACGACTATCTTACAATATAAAATCATGTTTTGTGATAATCATAAAAGTAATAAATTTTGTAAAATTAGCATGACCGAAATAAAAAATATAATGATTAAGTGATAAATGTAATCTTTAATACATAAATTGATAATAAATCATTATTATTAAATGGCTTTATAATACATTGCTTCATACCTTCCCAAATGAAAACACTTTATATTAAAAAAATATTTTTATTGGGTTTTCCGTCACATCTTTAAATTAAAATTTGGTACACATGTATGGCAAGCATCTATGTAGAACCACCAAACTTCCATAAACTAGCAGGATAGTTTTTTCACATGTAGAAATATTAAGTCTCTGGTAGGCTAGTTCGTATTCAAACCAATAGTCTTTATGGGAAGCGGTAAACCTTTGGAAATCAAGCCTTGATCATAGAGGCCGAGTAAAAAGGCATATCTACTGCTGTTATTGTTGCGTATAAAAAGTTACTAACTAAATATTCTAAAAAAAAAAAGTTTAAATAATGTCTTCAATAAAATTTCAGAATTTATAAACATGATGTTGTAATAATTCTCTTCTATTACTCCTTGCATATTTTCATAAACTGTCAAATTAATCAACAAACAATCAGCTTGACTAAGTGGCTCCATAAACAAATAATTAACCAAAGTTGGCCTCAATAAATAAAATAAATATAACAAAATTTAAGTTTAAACTTGAGATACTGACCTGGAAAGAGGTAGGTATACAAATAAGCTTCAGATTTTCTCCTTTTTTGCTCTCCTGTGCTGCAAATAAAATTGATTATATAATACAATACATATTGTATTTACATTGTAAACTTATCACTTTGTTAATCAAAATTTGTCCAACATTTTTTTTTTTTTTTTTTTTTTTTTTTCTTAAGATAAAAAAACTTTTTTTTTCCAGACTTCAAATACTGCATATCTAGTTTAAACGTGGGAATGTGTGGCTACTTTGCCATTTAGGAAACGTTTTTAAAAACATGTCAATCTTTTTTTTCGTCTTCAAACCTGTTGACACGATAGTAATCACATTTTCATGTCTATTTCGTCACATTATCATATTTTGCAACTTATGATAATTATTCATATTTTTGTCAAATTGTTCGTATTTTGTCAAATTAAACGTTACATGTATTTTTTTAAAAATTATTTTTTTTAATTTTGTCACATTATCTTTTTTTTTGTAAAATTTTTTTGGGCGAGCAATATTTTGTTGTAGATTTTCAGCCCAAAATGTCTTCCCAAAGGGTTTATGTACCCCCCCAGTGGCGGCATGCCCCTAAAGGGGAATTAACGCTTTTCGGCCCAAAAGTTTTTCTAAGGTTTTCCCTTAAATTTTGGGGTTGGGGAAAAAACCCCCTGTCGGGGGGGAAAAGCCGTTTTTTCCTTTGGGAGAAGAAACTTTAAAATTCTTTTGGCTTTAGTTACGGGTTGGTTTTCCAGGAAGGGTTTTGGGAGATTTATTTCCAAATTTAAGGGTTTTAAAAGGTTTCCAAACAAAAAGGGGGAACTAAAATTTAAAATTTGATTTTCCCCAAATTTGTTTTGAAAAAACGGGGCCCAAATTTTTTTTTTCCCAATTTCCAGAGGAAAGACCTCAGTTGCCTATATTGCCATTATTTTAAGCACTAGACATGAACTATATTACTCCAGATGACCATGTGTATATTATATCTGGTACTGACTTTAAACATAACATTTAGTGCCTCCTGAACCACCTGTATAAATCATTTGTCAGAAGGAACTTTTATCTGTCAAAACTGGAAAATAGCAGCAAAAACATAAAATCCTAAAATGGGCTGTACCAATGTCCATCTCATCAAAATCAGATAACTGTTTCAGCCCTATTTCTCTATCATGGCTATTTTTTGACCTAGCGAAAGATAGTTGAGCATCAGTTAGGTTATGATTTTAATGAGATTGCATAATGGTCAAATTAACAAGACTTAATGAATATGCGACTTACAAAGAAATTAAGATGTTTTACCTATTCTTTCTACAGCACTAACCACAGTGGTTCCACTCCCTATTCCTATCACCTGATTGTCCTGTTAACACATAGAAAACATAAATGAGCCGTGTCACGACAAAACCAACATAGTGGGTTTGTGACCAGCATGGATCCAGACCAGCCTGCGTGCAGTCTATCAGGATCTATGCTGTTCGCTATCATTGTCTCTACTTGTCATAATGTTGGTAAGCCAACAGCATGTATCCTTATTAGACTGCTCGGATGCGCAGTCTGGTCTGGATCGATGCTGTTGGCAAACCCATTATGTTGATTTTGTCGTGATGCGGCTCAAATGTTAACTAAATATATACCAATAAATGCTCTGTTAAAGCTTGAGAGAAGAATATTATAAACTAAGAAAAAGAGAACTGTCAGTTGCAGATCCAAGATTATTATCCCAATTAAAGAGGGTCACAAAATTTCAACTTCTTGTGTGTTGTGCATATTCCTAAAATGGTTGGTATATCTCAAGTGGGGGTGTTCATCAGTGCAATTTTTCCTTCATTTTTCAGTTAATACCTTGATGTTATATTATATTTTATGTACTCATATAATTTTGAAAAGTGCTGTATGGCTAGACAATACAGTGTGTCCTGGCTAGCTGTACATGACTCACGCACAGCTAACAACTTCCTATACAATAGCCCAATCTTGTATTTTACCTCCCTAAAGCAGGAGACCCTTAACAATTAATATTTTATTGTAATTTGCTATTTTTGCACAACATGTGTATAATGTTATTGAAAAAACAAAATTCCCTATTTTTCAAAACAATGTGAAATTCCCATTCCAGAGGTGTTTTTTGCCCCAGACAATTAATCCAGGGTATGTAATATAAAAAGATGAGGCAAGAATAATCCTAATTAACTGAATAATTGGTACATGTATCAATAATAGAACTGTTGTAATATGTACAGTACACTTAAAATTCACACCTCTAATGTTAATTTATATACGCTCCTTTAAGAAATTATTCTTAATATAGGTTATTAGAAATATAATAGATAAAATTTCAAAGAAATATCAAACACAAAACTAATAGCATTTCACAGTTTAAAATGAAAGTAGAATATTTACCAATATATGGTTGTTGACAGCCTCTATGGCTGCAGCTTTCTTACCAGCTTGGATACCCTCCATTAACGAATAGTTAATTCTTCCTAAAGAAAAATACTTTGTGGTAAACTGGAATGTTTGTTTGATGAAATTTGATATTAACTTAGTTTGACATTTCACATTTCGCATGCTTTCAATTTCCGTGTCTACTAATTGTCAAACTCCGGTCTCCGGTAAAACACGGTACGCCGGTATCCAAAAGACGGCACTTGTTTTTCGAGATAAAAAAGGTTTGTTTTTTTTATCCCGAAACCAAGTGCCAATATTATCGTAAACCAGTGAAAATGAATAAAACACGTTATGATAATTATTTCAGCGGATAAATGAAAAAAAAATACAATAGCCTGGTATTTTAGGGTGAACAGTTAAATCTGGGATGTATGGTAATCAGCTAACAGGTGAACGTCGAGTGGCCATGACTTACACTATACCCCCGTTCCCCATCTACAGCCCAAAACTCTTAAACATCATCCAAATATCATAAGTATTGACACAAATAAATTTGATGAAATAAAAATTTCATGACTAAAAATCAGAAAATCCAAAATACACTATTTAAACCACATCCGCAAAAAGTATAAGTATTTATAAGTTAGTTTTATAATTAAAGTTTCCAAGTGCGGTTATATGTCACTGTTATACGCCAGTAACATGCTTATTTCTTTTTATCATAAAACATTTATAATAAATGTATATCAAAGTTGAGTGTCATATAGAAATACCATATGGCCTGGTTTTCTGGTGTTCCCTCGTATAACGTTATATTGTTTTATGCTTTATGTGTCTTATATGTTTTTATCTTGTCTGTATTCGTTTTTGCTGTTAAGTTCCTGTTAACATTATCGTTGTGAAAGTGTTGAAATGTTCTGTTGATGTCGGCGGTCAGATTTTTCTGTTTATTTTTCTTTTTTACAATGTATATTGTGCTTTGTTGTCTTATGTTTTTACTTTTCTGTATTGTAGTTCCAATAAGTTGTCTTGTTTTGTGTCCTGTCTAGTTTACTAATGAAGCAATATTCTTGGCTTCATATTGGGCTAAGTTTCTTTCACGGTAATGTCCCGTTTTCCTATCATTTCCATTATGTCCGTCATGTGTCTTGTTGTCTTTTTCAGTTTTATTCGGTTTGTTTTCTCATTTGTTTTTTCTTGATAGATTTTAGTTCCGGTGTTTACTATTTACTATTTTGTGTTGGGACTACAACGGTTGTAGAGTCTTTGTTCCGTTTAGTATTTTGCCCTCCGTTTTTGTTACAAATATTCCGTTGTTCCTTTGTTAAGCATACCCGTTACAGTTGTCTGCTTTTTACTATTGTACTCTTGTCTGGATTTCCTGTAACTGCCCTTATTCTTGTTCCATTCAGTGTCTTTTGTCTGTTTTGTTTCGTGTCTTCACTTCTGTCCGTATCGTGTCTTGTCTTTTGACAGTATCGTGTCTTCTGTCAGTTTCGTCCTCTGTCCAAATCGTGTCTTGACTTCTGACAGTATCGTGTCTACTGTCAGTTTCGTCCTCTGTCCGTATCGTGTCTTGCCTGTCCGTATCGTGTCTTGCCTGTCCGTATCGTGTCTTGCCTTCTGTCTGTATCTCGTGTCTTGTCGTATCGTGTCTGTCAGTATCGTGTCTTATATGTCAGTATCATGTCGTCTAGTATCGTGTCTTGTCTGTCCGTATTGTGTCTTGTCTGTAACGTGTTTTGTCTGTCCGTATCGTCTCTTGTCGTATCGCGTCTTGTCTGTCCGTATTGTCTCTTGCCTTCTGTCCGTATCGTCTCTCGTCGTATCGTGTCTTGTCTGTCCGTATCGTGTCTTGCCTGTCCATATCCTGTCTTGCCTTCTGTCCGTAACTTGTGTCTTGTCGTATCGTGTCTGTCAGTATCGTGTCTTATCTGTCAGTATCATGTCGTCACATGTCGTCTGGTATCGTGTCTTGTCTTTGCGTATCGAGTCTTGTCTGTAACGTGTCTTGTTTGTCCGTATCGTCACTTGCCTTCTGTCCGTATCGTGTCTTGTCGTATCGTGTCTTGTCTATCCGTATCGTCTCTTGCCTTCTGTCCGTATCGTGTCTTGTCGTATAGTGTCTGGTCTGTCAGTATCATGTCTTTTGGTATCGTGTCTTGTCTGACCGTATCGTGTCTTGTCTTGTGCTAGTATCGTGTCTACTCTTCTGTCAGTATCGTGTCAAGTATCTTCTGTTCCATTCAATGTCTTTATTGTCTTCCGTTATGTCTGTTTTCCTTTTTTCCGTTAGGTCAATCTTTTTCACCGTCTAGCTGGTTTCTGTTTGCATTTTCTGCTCGTTTAGTCCCTAGAGTCTATGTCCTGGTTTTGTCAGTCTCGTTATAATTTCATTCTTTAAGTGGAGTAGCGGGGGATCGAACTCACGACCCCTTGATTGGTAGACAGACAGTGTTACCACTGCATCATAGCGCCCGCTCTGAATAATAACTGTTTTTGAAAGCCCTATATACATTATTATTTCAATGGCTTAACACAGAATGTATTACAATTAAATTTTAACACCTCTACGTAAGAAGCCAATCCACGCGACTTTTTATATGTCGTCAAAAATATTACTCGATTTATACAATATTCTTATAGATAACTTTGCTGTTACTTTAAGATACCATGGAAATTTAGTGGAAGGTACCCGGCATTGTAAGAAACATGTATCTCAGAAGGTGTAATAATCTTCTTGTAGAATTTTCCTAAAACCGAGACTGAATTCCGAAATTTCCAAGATCTACTGTGGTTTCGCAAGCACACGTACCAATCTCCCGATTTCAGACATTTGATAAAGTAAAACAGTTCCATGAGAAACTTGTCGTTGATGATAAAAGAAAATGATTTGATCGTTAACACTGCAGCATAGATAAAAGCACTGAAAGCACTGAATAGAACGGCAAAAAAGTAGCTGCAAAATGTAGCATTTGCCTGCACTAAAACAGATTTTAAACTGGATTTTGTCATTCATGAAATGTGCATAAAACTTTGTAATAGATTGTACTTGGTCTTCAGAAGTGTAGCACATTCAAAGTAAATATTCTTATTGTTGTCATTTTATTTTTTGTTTATAATAGTCATTAAAACATAGACCTAGAAATTTACTTTCAAATGGTTCATCATTTTACATTGTGAGCTTTGTTGTTATATGAATGTTGGCGTACTTTCACTTTGGACACATAAAGGGAAAACAAACATGGCTGACAAAGCAAAAATCACCTTAGAGAGGCAATCAGCTTAAGAGAGTGATGAGTATTTTGGAGGGGAATTCCGCCAAAAGTATATGTACATGTATCTTGATAACATGTTAATATCTGAATGTTACAATCCACGTGTGTTGATTGCATTCTTATATGTACATATTAGATTTGGCCATCTTATATATATCTATATATCGATTACATACAAGAATGCTAAATTTCAAATGTATGTACGCCACTGAAGATTGGTAATGCAGAAATTGTATCATTGCTTTTGCTTTAGGTCTTGTGCAAAATGAAAATAATTTAATATTATTTATGTTTAGAAGTAAATGTTCAATTCATGCTTTATAGTAGCGTTAAATTATTAGTCGTTTATGTCTTTATGGTATACACAAAGTAAAAACGTCATGACAAAACCAACATAATGGGCTGCGACCAGCATGGATCCAGACCAGCCTGCGCATCCGCGCAGTCTGATCAAGATCCATGCTGTTCGTTATCAGTTTCTTTACATGTTAAAGGGTCTGAAAGCGAACAACATGCATGGATCCTGATCAGACTGCGCGGATGCGCAGGCTGGTCTGGATCCATGCTGGTCGGCAACCCATTATGTTGGTTTTGTCATGACGCAGGTCAATTATATTTTGCGTATGATTACAACCCATGCTTACGGTTGTTGTTAACTAAATCTTAAAACGTTTCCTGTCCTTTCAGACAACAGAGACATGTGCAAAAATATTACATGTATATGCTGAAAAATGGTTAATATATTTAAATCAGCTTAAACATTTCATGTATTCTTGCTTGGTCCATTTGTTAATTTAATTGACGAACGATAACTCTAACTTTATTCATTAATAACAACGGATCCCAAAAGAATGCTATTCTAAAAAGAGATGGGTGAAATCCGGAGACCATCCGGGAACGTATTACAATGTACATTGTACATATATAGAGAAAGTAACTAATTATATTTATGTTGTTGGCGGGTTTGGCGTAATTAAAGGCCGACACACAACGTTTATTTAGATCATGCCGGTATATTCATTTAAACTCAAGATTGATACAAACTTAAAATGCGGTATCACACACTTTAGCTTAAGTTTATTTGATACTAAATGACCTTGAACATCAAACGCGTGTCCTATCAATGACAATCGATAGAAGATTTGGTCGAGTTCTAAACATAGTTACCAGTTATAAATAGTCAGTGCGTGTATCATGGCTAATTGATTTGCCATTTGTGGGACATGAGGGACGGCCTTGTTGAATTTTCATACAAACTTGTCTTGGTCAGTTATATTAGCGTTTCATTTAATTATGTGTATTTTTTAAAAAAAAAAAAAAAACTTTTTAAGCAAAAGCAATAAATGTTTAAAATTTATATTTTTATATCAAATTCACAAGCTAATTTTGATACGATGAAGCCCTTGTTTGCTAAGTTGCATTATTTTGCTTTATTTTATTTTATTTTCATACGCAAACCTTCTGTTCGTTTGTCATATATTTTTAATCATTGTAATTCATTATAACTTAAGTGGGACAAATCAAGATAATGTTGGCAACCATATTTGTCACAGTTATTCCCCTTTTAATGTTTATATACTGTTTGCCTTCATTTCCATGATAACTTTCAATTACAAGTTTGCTTCTTTAAAAAGAAGCATGCCAGAGGTCTTTTGTACGGAATGCCGTTAGGGCCATCGCCTATGAATGTGTTGATCTAAAACGCGATAGTCGATAGTACGATGGTGAAAACGCGAAATCACGAAACTACGATGGTGAAAACGCGAAAGCACGATGATGAAAACGCGATAGTACGATGATGAAAACGCGACAGTACGATACTAATCATCGTACTTTCGCGTTTTCATCATCGTGCTTTCGCGTTTTCACCATCGTAGTTTCGTGATTTCGCGTTTTCACCATCGTACTATCGACTATCGCGTTTCAGATCAACACATTCATAGGCAATGGCCCTAACGGCATTCCGTACTTTTGCAGTGTGGAAAATTTGTTTAATTCGAAAATATGTGCGGATATTTTTGCATAAAAGGCGCAATGAATGGTTATAAATTACAATTTTTTAACAAAATATAATTTATCATAATTATACATGTATATTGAATATAGTATCATAATGAAAGTTTCTTTTACACTTCATTTTTTAATGTGTTGAAAGATTATATGCAAGAGAAATCGACTTTTTTCTTGGCGCATTAGAGATACTTTTTCTACAAAGGCATGCTTTTGGTAGTTTTATTTTTATACTTGATATTGAAGCGTTTTCAAAGGACAACTCCATTTATTAAGGGTTTTGAATTAGTTCGCATGTAAGTTATTATAGGTTTTAACAATTAAATAATAGTTTCTGTGTTATAAGGTTTAAAAAATCATCTTTGTTCCCCCCTCCCACGACCAATGGCAATTTGGTAGGTAGGTAAAATGCTATTTTCTTTTTTTTTTATCCCAAAATCATTTTTGTCTATTTAAAATTATATGGATTATAAAGATGTAAATGCCTAGCATCTGTTTAAAGTTTAGAAACCAAATTTGCAAAGTTTCATTCAACATATTATATCCAACTTTGTATATTTATAATCCAGTAACATTTAACATATAAGACGGATGTGAAGATTTTCTTGGGGTAGGTAGCATAAGGAGAAAACCGTCTTTTTTATTTCACACAGATAAACGCATTTAGGACCACACCATTCCTTTTATTATATAGATATTTTAAAACTCAAGTTTACAAAGAACATCGCCTAGGTATTTCTTTTTTTAAATTTATTTTGCAGATAAACAAATCAACATACTGTATTTCATCAAATATATTACCAATCCCAAGAAAAGACAACTACGTTAATAAAAAAATGAGAGCTTGTATCGGTTCATTCCCCTTGTCCAACCAATAAGATTAAAATCAACTCGTGTAAACCTTAAAAGATCTACATAAAGTCAGATTGCCTATTCAAAGCTTATCTGTTGGATATTTTGATGGTAACCAAACACAATGGTAAATGTGTTAAAGTTGCATTTTTTCAAATTATTTGATGCTTGTTTCTTTTTACCATTTTCACAAACATACGTTCCAAAAGAAATAATTTTTAAGGATTTGTTGGATATTTGAGGGAACCAAATATATTTATTTTAAAAATTTATTTGTTTTAAACAAAGTTTTTTGGAAACGGGAAAAACCCCTTAAAAAGGGAAAATAAAATATGTTCTAGAACTTTCCTGTTTACAACATTTTTCATGGTATTTAAACAATAATTCTATTGTTACTTTTTTAGTAAAATAATAATGGAACCGATATAATTTTACTGTTGATAAATTTTATAAAAAAAAAATTTCTTAAGATATAGATTTATACTCTTTAAATCCCAGATTTACATATAATATGTTTATATCATTTGATTGGAATAAACAGTATATAAAGCTGCATGCCTCCAACCACAATATTTGAAGAAAATCTTGAGTAAACTTGAGTAAATTTTGTGCCATCTGCGCCAAAAATCTCCGTTGCGTTATTAAGTCATACCAGTTCAACTTCGTTACACTGTTCCCACGGTCATATAATAATGCATGGTGATATTGTAGCTATAATGTTCACTGTTACTATGAAAGACGCTACTCATAAAACAATACGGTAATCGATTTATACATCTTTAAAAGATTAAAACGGAATGAAACATTCAAGTAGCGCTAAGTAACGTAAAAGATATTTTCATTCACTACAATCAGATACGCAAAAATGGATGCCGCCACCAATCAGTCTGAACACTGTGACCTCTCCAATAACGTCTTTATACATAATAACTAAAGGGGGACAAATCAGGACAATGTTGACAACCATATTTGTCACAGTTATTCCCCTTAAAATGTAGAACGCTTTACTTTTGAATTTATTTTTTGACCATTTAGTCGACCAACAGTTAAAGCCTGGTCAATACATGCATATCTTTTTTTTCTTTCATGCGTAACCTTTGGGGTTTTAAAAAAAGATGCCCAGGTTTCCTATTGTCTACAGAAAAGGGAATTTTTTTGACCTCTATTTGAGATATAGCTAACGATAATACGATAGTCCCCACACCACTTTTTAGGATTCCCCGTGCTGTGTTTACATTCACGGCATGAACACTAGTTACAGCTTGAACACTAGTTAATTTACGGTATGGTAAAAAAATACGCGCTTAATTTTTCTCATGAGACTATATTACATAACCTATTGCACACATTACCTTATTTACAAGAATCGGGACACTTTATTGGTTTATCTACCGCATGGTAGACAGGGCATAATATTGCATTCGGCTCTTGCAACATCACTCACTACATTCTATTAATGCCACTGGCGTTGTACTCACCCCCAAAGGAAAACTTACCTACTCGCTGAAACCCACAAAGAAAATTTTGCTATTTTACTTATACTATTTAAAATCACTGGAATATTATTCACTGCAAAGAACTCACGCAACTTGGAACATTACTCACTTTCAACATCTTAAATCATTAGAACATTACTTACTGCATACTTCACACGCGACTAAGAACAATTCTCATTGCATGCAGCTTACGCCACAAAGAACAATACCCGATGCATGCGGCTAATGCCACAAGGAAGATTATCCCATGCATACGGCAAATGCCAAAAGGAAGTTTATCAATTGCATATCGCTAACGCCACTAGAAAAATTACACTTTGCATACGGCTGACGGAACTTTGAAAATTATCTATTGAATACGGCTAAAACCACTAGGAACACTTCCCATTGCATACGGCTTACGTCACTAGGAACGTTACCTATTTCACACCTGTAGGAATTTTACTCACTACATTTTACTCACATCACCTTGAACACAAGTAGAGATTTTGATGCTAAAGCATCAAATCGCCGGATAGAAAAATGATTGTATTATCATAAATATAAGAAAATATAAGTTTAATGGTTCAAGTATAAAAATAAGAGGAACAATGAGTTGAGTAATGTTTGCCACTGAGGCTTGTAAGGCAGTTGATATGCTTGTAATTCTTCTTGTAATTATACTTTATACATATAATGTTGTACCATACATTGAAATCCGTATAGGTTACTAGTTTCAGATTCAGATACTTACCGACAAATAATTACCGATCATCGAAATATTTGCAAAGTGACTATGAAAATATATATTTAATTATTACAATGAAAACAATACAATTTTACTGTAAAAGTGTTGTACATCATTATTATGTGCTATTAAAAAATATATTATTTAGTTGAAATCAATACACGTATTCCAATCGTTACATACGATATATAAAATTAGCGTTTAATTGCCCTTCAGTGCGATAAACTATCAACACAAAGATAGTTTATTATTTTTTTTTCATGTATTAATACGATTCCGGACCCTGACGTCATACCGTTTTGGAAACCTGGGGTGACGGAAATCGACGGAATATTCCGAATCAACGATTTACCATATATATTTTCAATAATGTGCCTCTTAAGCATAACATTACTTTGGGATGTTCAACCTAAAGTAAACAAATGAACTTTTTTTGTCGAATGTTTGACAGAAAGGGCCAAGTTAACCCTTTACCGAGAAGAAAGGAAAGGTTTGAAAATGTATTTTTTAATGTAAACAGGTTTTCTTATGATATAAAGTATGAACCTGATTAATGAAAAATAACTTATGTAATTATCTGTACAAAAGTTTACAATGATATACATCTTATCAGTTACCACCACCATTAACAAGTTACCTGTCTTATCAGCAATCTGTAACTATTAATAGATTTTATAACGATATACAAACATATATAAACATGTAGTCACGTGATTCTTTACGAAAGACCAGGGAGCATTTTGTTTATAATTAGATAAAATAATGTAATATAAAAGGTCTCATAAAAAATAAACAACCAAATAATTCTAAAGTGTCATTTCAAATATCATTCATGATTTTATTTATTATAAAATGGCAATGCTTGACACATAGAAAAAAAGTAAAAGTATCTCTAATATTCAATGACTGATCCTTGGGGATACGTTATTGATTTCATTTTATGAAAATTGTAATGATGCTTTTTCAAGACGTCAGTATGTGCATATTTCATTCCACTGAGCAAAGTTATCATATGTTTGATTTTTTGTGATTACTGAAAAAGAATTGTTGTCTTTAATTGTTCAATGATTGATATGCTTTTATTTTCAGATTTTAAGGGCTTCTCCTACCATAGGTAAAATATTAAACTATTACAAATATAGTCGCCGGTTTCTACCGGCGACTAATAAACATCGAATACTACCTATGGCACAAAGAACGTTTCTTGCTGTATACTAGGCCACAATTCTACTGCGGTATTCTTACGCGACAAGAATCACAAATGAACCGCGTCATGACAAAACCAACATAGTGCGTTTGCAACCAACAAGGATCCAGACCAGCCTGCGCATCCGCGCAGTCTGATCAGGATCCATGCTGTTCACTTATCAATCCTATTACAAGTAGAGAAACTGATAGCAAACAGCATGCATTCTGATCAGACTGCGCGGTAGCGCAGGCTGGTCTGGATCCATGCTGGTCATAAACGCACTATGTTGGTTTTGTCGTGACGCGGCTCAAATAGGCGTTTCGAGGAGGAACAGCGTTCTTTCGCATTATTGAAATAAAATAATTCTCAGTAGACTTTTAATTTCATTTATCGTACCAGAGAGATCGTTGAGTACTGACGGTTTGTAACGTCGATTTTCAATGCATAATGTTGACGTTAATAATTATCTATATTCACGGGTTATTAATTCCTCCTTTTTAATAAAGAAAATTTTCAGTATTTTTATAAATTCTTTTAAAGATTTTAACAGGTCATATGGCCGTATAACTGATTTGTTTTTCATTGACAGATAGGCATATACATAATGTTATAAACATAGATTGAGAATAGTAAAGGAAATACATTTGTATATTAAACCTTCGTATACATTAAACTGGTCAACTTAAATATCTACTCTCAGATTAAAAGAAAGTTTATTTTACCAATACCTTTGACATTGACCTTTTTTAAACATTTCATTGTACGCCTCAAATTCCCAATTATACACAAACCATTTAAATACGTGAAAGTATTATTCGAATGTAAATCTCTCAAATTACGTGGCATTATATATGTTTATGTGATATAAATAATAAATACAATTTAGGTAAACATCTGAAAAGAAATAAATATAACGTGGCACATAATAAGGATAATCCTTCTTGAGAGTTCAAATTTCAATTCAAAAAGATGAAGAAAAAAACTTTATTTCGATACACAGAATAAATCAAAATATATACAATGAAAAATATCAATATCGACTTTTTGGAATTTTTACCATTTGCATGCTGGGAAAAGTTTCGTCTGATTAAATGTCGTCTGCTTGTTTGTTAGGACTTTGAGGTACTCGTCGTCTGATCTGGTACCCATGGACCATACCATACAAATCTGCCATCATAATATACACAAATAGCCAATCCTTCAATTTGAGCCGAGCGACAATGTACATCGCGACAACAAGCCGCACGTAAGGCGTGCATCGTTAGCGACGAAACGAAAGTCCGACAACACGCCGTTTGGCGCTTTGTCGTGTTGTCGCTAGCGACAACACGACACGACGCACAAAAGTGTTCCAAATCAGCCACCATAGATACCAGACTTTTGGGAAAAAAAACGTCTGTGAGTACTCACAGCAACTGAACACATCATTGCAAAATCACATGTAGAATCAAAAATCAGACTTTAAGATGTAAATCATCCGAGATTTTTTCTGCAACATTTGGGCTCGGAAAATAACATGATTACTTCCCTTTATTATTATTTTTTTTTTTTTGCAAAATTGGAAAACCTAGCAGCAGATACTTGTACAATCGAGCCACTGCTTTGCAGCTGAAAGCTGCGCTATACATTAACCTAATTCGATACGCATGACTAAGCATCTCTTGGTCGATACCGTCACAGATTGTTGTGCTCCAAATAACATTTTTTACTATACTCATTCATGCAAATGACTTTAAAACGAATACAAAGTTATATTCACTGTTATAGAAAAAAATATCCGCATGCTAAATATCGAATAACAGTGTTATGTATATATTTTTTTCCGATATATATTAACACATGTCTGTGAATTTATTGATTGATACATGGATATATCAATCCAATATGCAAGTAGCATACTTAAAATGATTCATGAAAACCCAGGAAAGTAAATCAGTAACTTAAAAGGAAGTGACAAAAATATGAAAGAAAAATATAAACAAAAACATCTTTATCATAATTGGAGTGAATCTGGTATTCTAGGACGGGTGCTATATGGTAAACTTGAAAGCACTGCAATATTATTAAGGTAAGGGATTCAACTCATTTATACATGTATATATACATGTATATATAATTTATATTTATATATAATCATAATTATAATCAATCTACGGGAAATAATTCACAATGTACACTCAAGAAATTTGGCTATTGTACATTGGAAATAATGTACAAAGTACATTTGAAAAAAATGAAGACACGCTTCATTGGAAGCAATGCACAAAGAACACTGGGAGTACATCAGTGCTTTGAAAATTATGCATCAGTACACTAGATATAATTACATTGGTGCATTGAGATAATGTCGGAAGTAACTTGAAAATCAATGTTCTTAGTACACTAGAAATAGTACCCGTATTATACAGGAAATGACATTTCCCATATTACATTGGAGTACGCCGCACGGGTACAAAATAACACGAGCTACGTCGCTGCGTTGAAACTAGAAAAAAAACATTAACATATAATAATGTATTTAACATAATGTCAAGATTGCATCAATCTCCCGCCACTTAAGAGCACATACCATGTAGCAATTATGATAAAAGGAAGTTTAAATTTAGCTCCCGGAAAGTGTATTCATTTTATTACTATCATTATTACTATCTATTACACATTATTACTCTAGAGGCAATTGAATATTCATTATAATCAGAAAAGTTGCGAATGCAGTTGAGGGACGGCAACCGGAATACCTCGACTATTATTCATAATACCTTCAATCGGTAAATCTCGGCTATTATCAATTATATCCGAAGTTCGACGAAAATGGCCGAGAAAATGTGAGCCGAAGTTTGACGGAAAGGGCGGAGAAGATACGATTGGGGGACTTGTGATTCAATCGTCATGTTGAAAACATATCATACTGCGTAGAAAATCGTTAATATACATATAAAACAGATAGAGATTGAAACCAGTGGCTTGAAGACTAAATATCTAAAAAAGAGAATAATTGTTCCTAACATTTAAAGCATTTCTCTTATATTTTAAATAACGATTTGTTTTTACAAAAACTATTGAATAATGATAGAGTAGTATCACAAGAGAAAACCACAATCATAGCACAATTGAAACACTGGAAATAACGACCACAGTACAATGACAATAATGCCAAAATTGCAATGAAAATACATCCCATTGTACACTAGATGTAATTAATGTATTTTGTACTTTTATAAATAGCTGTAAAAACGCCAATAATGCACAGAAAATACAGCCCCTTGCACAATGTCTTTTGTACTTTTATAAATAGCTGGAAATACCCCAAAAGTGCACTGAAAATACACCCCGTTGTACACTATATGAAATTAATGCCTTTTGTACTTTTAAAAATAGCTGTAAAACCGCCAATAATAGCTGGAAATAACTCTAATAGTGCACTGAAAATAAAACCCATTGTAGACAAGAGGTAATTGATGCCTTTTGTGCTTCTATAATAAGCTGGAAATACCCCAATAGTGCACTGAAAATACAGCCCATGGTAGACTAGAGGTAATTTATGCCTTTTGTAATTTTATAAATAGCTGGAAATACCCCAATAGTGCACTGAAAATACAACCTATTGTAGACTAGAGGTAATAAAAGCCTTTTGTAATTTTATAAATAGCTGGAAATACCCCAATAGTGCACTGAAAATACAGCCCATTGTAGACTAGAGGTAATAAATGCCTTTTGTAATTTTATAAATAGCTGGAAATTCCCCAATAGTGCACTGAAAATATAGCCCATTGTAGACTAGAGGTAATAAATGCCTTTTGTAATTTTATAAATAGCTGGAAATTCCCCAATAGTGCACTGAAAATACAACCTTTTGTAGACCCGAGGTAATTAATGCCTTTTGTAATTTTATAAATAGCAGCTGGAAATACCCCAATAGTGCACTGAAAATACAGCCCATTGTAGACTAGAGGAAATGCCTATTCTAAATTTTATAACTAGCTGTGCAATGAAGTACATTGAAAATAAGGCCTATAATACACAAGAAGTATAGTACAACTTGTGTTTACTGTTGTGATTTTTTTATAAAAGTATATTTTTAGTAGTTTATTTATGAATTTGTTACACCATGTTAACTTATGCTAAATTATGTTAATAAAGAAAAATTTAATGTTCAGTTATTTCGAAAATTATCGGACTGTGAATTTATTAGATGACACTTCTTTTGAAAGGCCCCATTTGCAATGAAGATTTGCAATAAAGATCTTTTCCAATTAAAATTTATTTCAAAATGAGTTTCTTCATGTATCATCTGATGATAGTTTGAAGAGAAATATTGTGATGTAAATGTTGATTGTTGAAATAAATGAGCCGCGTCACGAAAAAACCAACATAATGGGTTTGCAACCAGCATGGATCCAGACCAGCCTGCGCATCCGCGCAGTCTGATCAGGATCCATGCTGTTCGCTATCAGTTTTCTTTACTTTTTATAAGGTTTGTATGCGAACAGCATGGATCCTGATCAGCCTGCGCGGATGCGCAGGCTGGTCTGGATCTATGCTGGTCGCAAATCCATTATGTTGGTTTTGTCGCAAACCAATTATGTTGGTTTTGTCGTGACGTGGGCTCAAATTATTCGAAGTTATCAATATAACATGTTCTTTATTACAGAAACTGGATTACAGAGTGGCATGATCTGGCGTCTTATATTGAGCCGCAGACCTATTGATATCGTTCTAAATTCATGGATAAATTCATGTAATTCAACGACTATTATAAACTGATTATGGTGGACGTTTGAATTTTGATGAAACGAAATTTAGTTTTTAAATATTGGGTACTAGCCTGTGAATTTAATGATAACAAAAAAAAAAAAAAAAAAAAAAAAAAATACAAAAAACAGAAACAACAACAACAACCCCCCCCCCCCCAAAAAAAAAAAATAACATTTAAAAAAAAACACAAAAAACCCTAAATGTCTGATCATGGTCTGCGTTGTAAGCAATTCAGAAAATGCTCGTACTCATTTTGAATTTTTCCCTAAAAAACGAATGCTTTAGTCCGGATTGAATAATGATGAACAGTCTTTTTTAAGAAATAAAGCGTCCATTTAGGATATTTAGTGTAGTAAGGGGTTGTTTGCTTTTTGTTTCATTTTACGCGTTTTTCCAACAGTATTTCAGTCATAAAGGCGGGTAGTTTCCTAACCATCGTTCTTGGAGAGTTACACCAGTACTAGACTACCTTTCTCCGTGTATAATGAATAAAATAGACATTGGTATATACATGTATTTTTTCTGTTCATAACGATACGTTTTTGTTAATTACGTATATAAAGTTGCGCTTAATGAATTTAATTAACGTTTCCTTAAAAGCATGTCGGGCTGGCTGATTTCTCAAATGGTCACATATAAGACCATAAATTATAATTTTCCTTTGTAAATAACTGTCATAATCAAAGCAGACGAGATGTTTTGTAATAATATTTCGGCTCTTTCCGTCAAACTTCGGCGAACGATAGGATGCACGCATCCTCCGGACCCTTTCCGTCGATATTCGGATAAGGAATAAATGCCGAGGTGTTCTGATTGTATGAGATTATTATGCTAATTGCCGAAGTGTTCCGATTCGATATACAAAAAATATTACGTTATTATTTTCCATCACAAGTGCGCAAAAAAAAAAATCGAACAGATATAACCGGTTATCTCCGGTTAGTTAGTTATTATTACACAAAACATTAAACATAATAAAGAACTCGTTATTATATGTTTCCAACAAATGTGAATCGTAGAAATAAAACGTTGGTGTAATTAACTTCTTTCAACATGATGTTTTGGATATGAGGATTTATTATATTACGCGTGTTCTCTTAAATGATTGTTTAAAGCTGCATGCCTCCAGATGAGCCAAAATATCTCAAGAAAATCAAACTTAAGAAAAATGTATTAAGATTTTAAGAATAGCAAAAAGATTCAAGATTCATGTTATAGTATTGTATTCACGATTAATGATTTTGTAGTATTCATCACCATATTTCTACTGCGTGACTAACGCTGTAAGAGCTATTTTTGTATTTTTTTGATTTCTCTGTGGTTAATTACGTGGAATGTAAGTGCCGTTTACAATGTGTAAATTATTTTCTTTGCTCTCTTCACAATAGTTTACTTTTTAAATATATTTTTAAAAAACACAGACGGAAAAAAGGTGAGAAAGTTGGAGGCATATTGCTTGTACACTGTGAAGAACGAAATTGTTATACGATCCTGTAGTTGGTTAGCTGCGTGTCCAAACAGCTTAAGACAAATGAAAACATGTCGATGATGTATATATATACATTGTTTGATTTTGATATTGTTGATAAATATGGTAAGATGTTTAAAAAATTTATATCGCGTGTACTATTGCAATTATATTAATTTTCCTGCCGCACAATTCTGCTGCAGCACAAATATTTTACCATATAATTAAATTTCTGTAAATCAATGTATGTGTTGTAAGCGTTACACTTGAGACCATTGAAGTTTATACACATTTTATAAAAACAAGTTTACTTGATTTTTACTCGAGATAAACAAGTTCATTAAATTAATATGTAAATAACACTACTGGGACAACATATATAAAACATATTGTTTTTACGGTTTTATTAGGCCGTCAATAGCTCGGTTTGCCCGTTGTGTGCGAATATACATAGCTTTTTATTTTATGCATCATGTTTCATTTTATGTGTTTTTGAAAGAGTTATATCATTTATGTCTCTAGGTTTAATGTCCCAAGAGTTCAATGCCCCTTTATCCAATGCCTCTATTTTTATTCCCCAAATATCTATACCTTCAGGATTTTATATCACAATATTATATGCTGCTTAATTAATTACCCTAAGAATTCATTATTCTGGCTTTTGTTCTTAGATTAAATGCCCCTGGATTTAATACTTCCATAATTTATTCTAGACTTTATACATCTAAATTTTAAATGCATCTAGAACTTAAGCTCCTAGATATAATGCCTCTAGATTGCCTGTTCCTTCGTATAATGCTCTAAGAATTATTGATGCTCCTATATTTTCTGCTCCTCGATTTGATGATTTTTTTCTGCTCCTTGGTGTAATTTCCGTAGAATTTATGCTCCTAGATTTTATGCTCTGAGATATTACACCTCTATATGCTCCAGTTCTTGGTGTAATTAACGTTCATAGAATTTATACTTCTAGATATGCTGTTCTAGACTTAATTTATGTTCCTCGATTTTATGCTCCTATTTTATGCTTAAAAATACTTTCTCATTAATCATGCTCCTCTAGATTTCATGTCATTAGATATCTTAACCTTACATCTAATGACCATAGATTTAATGCTCTCTATATTTCATGCCCTTAAAGTTAATGCCCTAAAATACAATGCCAGAAAATAATTAATCTATATTATGCTTGTTTTTAGTCGAATATGCTTCTAGATTTTATGCAAGTTTTGCCAAACGCATATATAAGTATTAATGGCATTTCAAGGACAAAGTACAAGTATACTTGTATATAAACAATAAGCTACTTTGCAAAAGAATCACGGGGAACCTTGATTCACGTTATTACCTGGTTTGAGTGCCATTACGCGGTAATATAGTCCTCGAAACGCACCGGGCGGATTCTTTTCGGCTCTTTGAATAATGCTTTAGTAATCATTTTTTATCACCACTTGGTTGAATGGCTGTTTAATGCCTTCATCGCACGCGGCAAAAACGATTATATGTCTGTGTTTTTCACGGTGTATGTAAAGATATGTTTCATGCTTGAAAACATGGGGGAAAAGTATGCTACTATATTTAATGTTGTGAGTATAAACATGTATCTTTAAAAGAACATCATCGAGGAATCATAACCTAAAAAAATAAAAAAAGAGGATACAGTTTATTCTAAAAACTCATGTTTATTGTGCTATAGTGATTTAAATATGTAAGTATATTAATGCGTGTAGCAGGTAACACTTAAGATGTTATTAGGATAACAGTCAAACATTCAATCTTTTATAATATGATGTAGTATCCAAGGATGTAAATATGCCTGTACATTGGTCTGTGCAGTGTAAATCATAAAAATCATTTTATATAATTTATTATATAATGAAGTACATTTTTAATTTATTTGTTGTACGTATATTTTGGTGACGTATTATTAAGTGTGAATATTCGACAATAGTCTGGTCATATTGTGATTTATAGATACGCACAATCAATACGAAAAAAATCAATAGGTAGATTAATAGTTATATTGATCAATAAGTAATTATACGCTTACCACAGCAAGTGGATGGGTGGGGTGTACAAATTTAATTAGGAAAACATTTAGAATTGGGATTTGGTCATTTTTCGCGTGGAATTTTGATGGTTGAGTGCTATTACGCGATGATATTCAAATACAATCCAAAGCTTAATTTATGAAAAACCAATAACCTTCGGTTCGATACTAAATGTTTGTGAAGAATAATTAATGTATACGCGAACAAGTATAATATTCGTTACGCCCGCATCGCCACCCATCTTAAGTCAGAAGCAACATTTTACTTCTATATAAAACTGTGCCACGCATCATTTACGTTATCCTTAATTAATTAACACGTCAGGCAAGAAAAAATCAATATGGTTGAGTCAATCAAACAAATACAAGTCCGTACATGTATAATTTATCTTTTATGATCAAGGGAGGTAACTGCTGCTTAAACTGTTTGCTGCGTGGCGTTAAATTGAACCAACCCCATTGAAAAATGATTATGTTTATTTGCTTGTCTTCTTCATAAACATGACGAGATGAACATTTTTAAACTTACAAATAAGTCTTATGCATGGTGTGCAGCTTGGCCTTTAATCATTGAAAAATAATTAAACAACAATAAAAGCAACAACAGCAAGCAAGCAAGCAAGCAAACACAAAACAAAACAAAAATATCTTACAAAGTAAAATGACCCGCAATTAAACGAAAGACCGGCAATGACATTTCAACTTCTTGAATTCTGGAGTTCATCTTCACGATTTTACAAATTCAAATGCATGAACTCACGAATAAGATATACAGAATTCACGAATTCACGATTTCAACTTCATGAATTAAAGATAATATGCCACCATGGTATGAGGTACCTTATACGTATTGATTTAACCCGTTACGTATTTATCACTAGTAATATAGAAACTTTATACTCCGGTTTGGTTACTTGTTAATACATAAATTTATATCAACATAATTCAATTACAGATTACAAATAAAATTTATAAGAGTGGCAAACTTTACGTGGTAATGACGTCATTTAATAAAGAAAACGTTAAAAACAATACCTTATTAAATTTAGTTACAGCAGACTGGTAACGTAACAGCAGCCGAAAAATGGCGGAATTTCCCGATCTCGACTCGACATGGTCTTGGATTGTAATGGTTGCTATTTTTGTGGCATTGTCTGTTATCGGTGGCACGAATTACACAGTGGGACTGGTACACAACATTTTACTCGAGAAATATAACGAAACTCAGACTACAACTGCATGGGTAGGAGCTGTCCATACATCGATATCAAATTTAGCAGGTTCGTTTGTTTCTCTACATACATCAATATCAAATTTAGCGTATGTTAATCTACATACATCAATATCAAATTGTGCAGGTAGGTTTATCTATATACATCAATATCAAGTTCAGCAGGGTCGTATGTTTATCTATATACATCGATATCAAATTTAAGCAGGTAGGTTTATCTACATACATCGATATCAAATTAAACAGGTTAGGTTTTTGCTAAATACATCAATATTAAATTGAGCAGGGTCGTATGTTTATCTACATACATCAATATCAAATTTAGCAAGGTCTATGTTTATCTATATACATCGATATCAAAATTTTAGCAGGTAGGTTAATCTACATACATCAATATCAAAGTAAGAAGGTAGGTTAATCTACATACATCAATATCATATTAAGCAGGTTTTCGTTTGTTAATCTACATACATCAATATCAAATTTAGCAGGCTCGTATGTTTATCTACATATATCGATATCAAAATTAGCAAGTATTTTTATCTACATACATCAATATCAAATTTAGCAGGTAGGTTTATCTACATACATCGATATCAAATAAAGCAGGTAGGTTTATCAACATACATCAATATCAAATTTGGCAGGTAGATTTATCTACATACATCAATACAAAATTGAGCAGGGTCGTATGTTTATCTACATACATCGATATCAAATTTAGCAGGTAGGTTTATCTACATACAACAATATCAAATTTAGCAGGTAGGTTTATCTACATACATCGATATCAAATTTAGCAGGTAGGTTTATCTACATACAACAATATCAAATTTAGCAGGTAGGTTTATCTACATACATCGATATCAAATTTAGCAGGTAGGTTTATCTACATACATCAATATCAAATTTAGCAGGTATGTTTATCTATTTCCATCAATATCAAATTTAGCAGGTAGGTTTATCTACATACATCGATATCAATTTTAGCAGGTAGGTTTATCTACATACATCGATATCAAATTTAGCAGGTATGTTTATCTATATACATCGATATCAAATTTGCAGGTAGGTTAGTCTACATACATCAATATCAAATTAAGCAGGTAGGTTAATCTACATACATCAATATCAAATTTAGCAGGTAGGTTTATCTACATACAACAATATCAAATTTAGCAGGTAGGTTTATCTACATACATCGATATCAAATTTAGCAGGTAGGTTTATCTACATACATAAATATCAAATTTAGCAGGTATGTTTATCTATTTCCATCAATATCAAATTTAGCAGGTAGGTTTATCTACATACATCGATATCAATTTTAGCAGGTAGGTTTATCTACATACATCGATATCAAATTTAGCAGGTATGTTTATCTATATACATCGATATCAAATTTTGCAGGTATGTTTATCTACATATATCGATATCAAAATTAGCAAGTATTTTTATCTACATATATCGATATTGAATTTAGCAGGTAGGTTTATCTACATACATAATATCGAATTTGCAGGTAAGTTAATTAACATACATTGATATCGAAATTGTCACAGAAATACATTACTTATCAATTGTTTGATGTTATGCTATGTATTATATGTAATGAGCAAATGTTATGATCGAAAATCATTTTATATATCATGATATAATCCGCGCCATGACAAAACCAACATAATGCGTTTGCGACCAGCATGGATCCAGACCAGCCTGTGCATCCATGCTGTTACAAACTGTATAACAAGTAGAGAAACTGAAATCGAACAGCATGGATCCTGATCAGACTGCACGGATGCGCAGGCTGATCTGGATCCATGATGGTCGCAAACCCATTATGTTGGTTTTGTCATGACGCGGCTCATATGATTGGCTAATGGAACTTTGTTTATTACAGCTCCACTCTCCAGCGCACTTATCGACCATTTTAGTGTTCGAACCGCAATGATGACAGGTGGCCTGCTTTATACAATCGGGTTTCTGTCCACAGCGTTTGCACCAAACATTAGTCTGTCTGTCTTGACCTTTGGAGTTATTGCAGGTGAGATTGATTCGGTAATTTATGTTTGAGTTTATTCGCTGCATACAATATGTATATATCCATATTAAATGAAAAATGTACATGTAGGAACTTCGCCGTAAGTTGTGTCTGCATCAAAGTAGTAAAAGCAGACGGCATATTATGCCAACAGACATTTTCGTTAATGAATGCAACGATCATCCAACAATAAGTGAGAAAATTCATATTTCCGATATGTATTTACAACACCTTACAAATTATCATTACGTTTTCTTTAGGGTAATATAGGATCCCTTTTTTTCAATGACGGACATCCACCTATGTGGAAGTCGTCTGCTCCCATTTGCAAGGCAACAAAAGTTTATTCATTGATATGAATGGCTGCTTCCAGGTTGTCTTAAACCGCAAAACGTACGTCTCGCAGTGGTTCTTTCAACTTAGGAAATAGATCAAAGTCTGGTGGACTCGTATCCAAGGAATATGGAAAGTTTGGTAAAGTTCCAAGTACACTTTGATAGATAGATTCTTTCCTACATGTTTAAAGTCAGATTTCTTTCAAGCTGTTTAATAATAATATAATATATATAACACATTTTGAAACAGAAACTAGGGGATGCCTTATAAACAACCTAACGCATAATTTGCAACATGATTTCATCCACAAATCAGTTATTCAATATTTTACATATATTTAAGGTCTTGGCGGAGCTAGCGGATGGACAGCAAGTATGATTGCACCTAATTTCCATTTCAAAAAATACAGAAATATCGCCCAGGGACTTTCGTTTTCCGGTATAGGGGCAGGAATGTTTGGCGTTCCACCAATCATATCATGGACTGGGAACAATTATGGCAGTTTTGGATTTTTTGTTGCACTTGCATGTGTTTCCGCTCAGTTTATCGTCTGCGGAATGATAGCGCGTCCATCTAGTCTAGAAATTCACTCACGCCACGTGCGCAAAGCAGAAACAAATAAAAGGGGTGAAAAAGGCGGGATTCTATCTACGTATTTAAAAATCTTAACAACGAAAAGTGTTCTGTGTTATACGCTTAGTATGTTTGCATATGGTTTCGGGATGTACATCATTTTTGTATATTTACCTGTTTATTGCATACGACAAGGATCGAGCGAAATGCAGGCGTCGTATATTTTATCCATTTGTGGGTTATCGTCAATATTTGGCCGTATTGTGACAGGTTTCATAGCAAATTTTAGACAAGTCAACGAAATATCTCTATATGTAGGAAGTTTGACAATTATTGCGGCAATATCTGTGCTGATTCCATTCTATACAGCGAGTTTAAGTGGGCAAATAGCATACGCAATTGTGTTCGGACTATTTTTCGGATGTCCATATATTACAATAACTCCGATTAATTT